>NW_022473904.1:0-53934 GCF_009769535.1 Thamnophis elegans | reverse complement strand
CCGCGCTGACCAAGAAGAGGCCGGTGGAAAGCCGTTTGGCGTGAATCCCTTGCTTTTCCAAAACTTGCCGCTGTCCCGTAGGAAGTTAGGGTTGGCGAAGATGACCTTTTGCTTGGCTCCGACGTCGGTGAGGGTGTAGTAGACTCGGAGGGAAGGCTCGGTCCCTGCTTTCATGGAGAAAGCTGGCATGTAGATGTAGCTCTGGTTGTAGACTTAACCTTGTCCACGAATGCTTTTCGGGGACCAAGAAGGTTCTGGAACCTGGGAAAGAAAAGGAAAAAGAGGAGAGGGGAGGGGGAGAAAGGAAAGATAGATGGATAGATGGATGAAGGAAGGAAAGGAAGGAAGGAAGGAGAAAGATTTAAGCAAGGAACGAAGGAGGGAGGGAGATAGGAAAGAAGAATAGCATGCAGAGAGGAGAAGGCAAGGGAAGAGGAGAAAGGAAAGACAGACGGATGGATAGAAGAGAAGAAGGAAGGAGGGAAGATAGGAAAGAAGGAAAGCATGTAGAGAGGAGAGAAGAGAAGGAAAGAAGGAAGGGAGGAAAGAAGGAAAGCATGCAGAGAGGAGAGAAGAGAAGGAAAGAAGGAAGGGAGGAAAGAAGGAAAGCATGCGGAGAGGAGAGGAGGAAAGGAGGGAGGGAGGAAGATAGGAAAGAAGGAAAGCATGTGGAAGGGAGAGGAGTGGAGGAAAGAAGGGAGGGAGGAAAGAAGGAAAGCATGCAGAGAGGAGAGTAGGGTAGAGGAGAAATGTTAGATGGCAAGTTCATGCTTTGCTCAAAGCATATTACTCAATATATTACATATATATTACATATTACTTTTACTCAAAGCATATTATAAAAAGGGCAACAAAATATTGATAAGAGTAACTCGTCAAAGTTAGTGAAGATTTAGGGTCTCGCTGCACCTAGGATCAAAGAAATAAGCTAGGGTTTCCCAACTATGGCCACTTTCAGATGCCTGGGCTCCAAGAATTCTGGGAGTTGAAGTCCACACATCTTAGAGTGGCCACGGTTGATAAACCCTGAAATAAGCAAACAGGCTAATTTAAATCAATGCTGGTGGTTAACTTGTGGATTCCTGAGAGATTGTCATAAGCAACTCATAAAATGGCAAACTAACAGGTAGTCCTCGACTTACGACCACAATTGAGCCCCAAATTTCCATTGCTAAGCAAGAAAGTTAAGTGAATTTTGTCCCATTTTACGACCTCTCTTGCCACAGTTGTTCAGTGAATCACTGCAGTTGTTAAGTTGGTAACACGGTTATTAAGTGAAAACTTGGCACAGAGTCTGTTAAAGTCACACACAGAACTTTCCACACTTGAACCGACTGGATGAACGAATTGTTTCCTGCAAAAGCCCCTTCCCCGTTCGTTCCTCTTTTGTCTCCCATTGGGGGGGGAGGGGCAATCACCTCCAAGGTCTGGCTTTACTCTTAAGTCGACCCTGCTGTCTTAGTTGTTCTTGTCTTCTGGCAGCTCTGCGCATGCGCACACAGGGAACAGGCTCCAGCTGTTCTTCTGCCTCACTGCTGTCTAACTCCCTCCCTGCCTCTGACGCAGAGCCATCATCTGAGCTTTCCTCAGTCCCCAGGACTGGCCTATCTTCCTCCCCAACCTCCTCACTGTCCGACTCCAGCGGGCCACAACACTTTTATTAAGATATTGCCAAGTAATGTTGGTGATCCTATTTTTATCAACAGAGGCACGAAAAAGTGCTGCTGAGTTTTGTCCAAACCAGTCCCTCAGATTTTGAAGCCATGATGTTGTTCTTCTGCCTGGACCTCGTTTGCCTCCAAACTTTCCCAGGAGGATTAAGGGAAGGATGGCGTATTTTTCAGGGCGTCGCATCCCATGTCTGAAATATTTTAACTTTTGCTTTTTAATGGCTTTGATGATTTCCCTTGGCTTTCCCAGACGGCTTATCACCACCTCCTCCTTTCTGATTTTGTCAACCCAGCTGATACGTAATGGCCACCTGTCAATCCACATTTCAAATGCTTCTAGTCTCTTAAAGAGCCGAGGTGGCACAGTGGTTAAATGCAGGACTGCAGGCTACTTCAGCTGACTGCAGTTCTGCAGTTCGGCTGTTCAAATCTCACCGGCTCAGGGTTGACTCAGCCTTCCATCCTTCCGAGGTGGGTAAAATGAGGACCCGGATTGTTGTTGGGGGCAATATGCTGACTCTGTAAACCGCTTAGAGAGGGCTGAAAGCCCTATGAAGCGGTATATAAGTCTAACTGCTATTGCTAAAAAAGAAAAACCAAATATTGGTTGTTGGAAGAAATCTCATTTTGTTTTTTTCCACTTTATAGGGCTAATCCTAATCCGCAGTGGTTAGGGTGCAGTACTGCAGGCCACTTCAGCTGACTGTTATCTGCAGTTCAGCGGTTCTAATCTCACTGGCTCAAGGTTGACTCAGCCTTCCATCCTTCCGAGATGGGTGAAATGAGGACCTAGACTGTGGGAGCGATATGCTGACTCTGTAAGCCGCTTAGAGAGGGCTGAAAGCCCTATGAAGCGGTATATAAGTCTAACTGCTATGGCTATTGCTATATTTCAAATGCTTCTAGTCTCTTAAAGAGCCAAGGTGGCGCAGTGGTTAAATGCAGCACTGCAGGCTACTGCTAGATCAGCAGGTCAGCGGTTCAAATCTCACCGGCTCAGGGTTGACTCAGCCTTCCATCCTTCCGAGGTGGGTAAAATGAGGACCCAGATTGTTGGGGGCAATATGCTGACTCTCTGTAAACCGCTTAGAGAGGCCTGAAAGGCCTATGAAGCGGTATATAAGTCTACTGCTATTGCTATTGCTATAAAGGGGCTTTCTGACAGAGAAAAGTTGTAGCATCTGACAAGCCTGATTTTCAGCCTTAGGCTTATGTCGTGACTACAAAAGACCTTTTTCATTTTGAAGTAAGGTTTACTGTACCCAAATAAATCATACTACCAGTGATCCTTGACTTATAGCCATTCATTTAGCAACTGTTTTGTAACGGCACTCAATCAGGTGACCAACAACCAGCCCTTGCAGCATCCCCAAAGTCACGTGATCAAAATTCAGGCGCCTGGCAACTAACATATATTTACGACAGTCGCTGCATCCTCGAGTTATGTGATTTGCCATTTGTGACTTTCCCAGCCAGCTTCCGACAAGCAAAGTCAATTGGAGGGGGGGAGGGGAGAATCAGGTTTGCTTAATGACCATGTGATTCACTTAACAACCATGGGGGGAAAAAGTTCATCAAATCATGCGTGATTCCCAACTCTTAGCAATGGAAATTGGGTTTCCAATTGTGGTCGTAAGTCGAGGACTACCTGTGTGGGTTAGACACAGCCATCACATCCAAGCTTCTGGATGATACTGAGTTTCTTTAGTTATTTTTATCGCACCATTATTATTTTTAAAAATAAACTCAAGGTAGTAAACATATCCGATACACCTTCCTCCTCCTATGCTTCCCTCAATGACAACCCTGTCAGATGAGTTTGGACAGAGTGGGTGATTGGCCCAAAATCACCCAGCTGGCTTTCATGCCTAAGGTAGGACTAGAACTCACAAACTCCTGTTTTCTAGCCTGGCGCCTTGATCACTAGACTGGTCCTCTATCACTATCTGGTTACCTCTGGAAGGGTTGGGAGAAGCAGAGATATCGTCAGCTGCTCCTCATTATCTAATCATCTTTGATTGCATTTTAATATTGCAATAGAATTTATCTAGCTCAATTCTGGGACTGTTGGCTCCAAGAAATAAACTCTTCTTCCTATCCTGTCTTCTCTCAGAGATCTGGAAGAGATGGATGCACAAAAACCTACAGGGCACTGAAGGAGCTTTTGATATCTACAGAGGAATTATTGGGTCTCTCATCAGCATCTCTACAACTTTCTGTTTTGGCTCTGCAACCCAACAAGACAGACACGGACGTCAGAGGATAATTAGAACTGTAGACAAAACAATGGCTACCAACCTGCCTTCCATTGAGGACCTGTCTACCCCACGAGTCAAAAAGAGGACCATGAAAATATCTACAGACCCCTCACATCCTGGATATAAATTGTTTCAACTCCTACCCTCAAAACGACACTATAGGGCACTGCAACCAAAACAACTAGACAGAAGGACAGTTTTCCCCTGAATGCCATCACTGTGCTAAACAACTAATCCCTACAACACTGTCAAATTGCCTACTAAGATTGTATTACTATTATTCTTCTCTTCCTTCCTAGTACCTATCTCTTTCCACTTATGACTATAACCATGTTGCATGTATCTTTAAAATTTATATTGTTTTCTTTGTTTCCAGTATGATTTGATTGCTTATTTGTACTATCATGTAGTGCTGTACCTTATGATTTGTGATGAATGTATTCTATTTTTTTTATGTACACTGAGAGCATATGCACCAAAGACATATGCTCCTTGTGTATCCAATCACATTGGCCAATAAAGAATTCTATTCTATTCTATTCTACTCTACTCTATTCTGACAAGGGGATAGATGGGGAACTCATCAAATTTGCAGATGACACCAAGCTGGCAGGAATAGCCAACACTCCAGAAGACAGGCTTAAGACACAGAAGGATCTTGACAGACTTGAACATTGGGCACTATCTAACAAAATGAAATTCAATGGTGAAGAGAGTAAGGTTCTACATTTAGGCAAGAAAAACGAAATGCACAGGTACAGTATAGGTGGCACCTTGCTCAACAGTAGTAACTGTGAGAGGGATCTTGGAGTCCTAGTGGACAACCATTTAAATAGGAGCCAGCCGTGTGCAGCAGCTGCCAAAAAAGCCAACACAGTTCTAGGCTGCATAAACAGAGGGAAAGAATCAACATCACTTGAAGTGTTAATACCACTTTATAATGCCTTGGTAAGGCCACACTTGGAATACTACATTCAGTTTTGGTCACCACGATGTAGAAAAGATGTTGAGACTCCAGAAAGAGTGCAGAGAAGCGCAACAAAGATGATTAGGGGACTGGAGGCTAAAACATATGAAGAACGTTGTAGGAACTGTGTATGTCTAGTTTGATGAAAAGAAGGACTAGGGGAGACACTCTAGTAGTGTTCCGATATCTCAGGGGTTGCCACAAAGAAGAGGGAGTCAAACTATTCTCCAAAGCACCTGAGGGCAGGACAAAAAGCAATGGGTGGAAACTAATCAAGGAGAGAAGCAACCTAAGGAGAAATTTCCTGATAGTGAGACAATTAATCAGTGGAATGGCTTACCTTCATTGTCAACTTTTTTATTTTTCTTTAAAAAAAACAAACACAAATATGTCATCATTTGTCAATCATTAAGACATTGAAGTACAATTTTTTTTTTGTTGTGTGTATCCCTCCCTCCCTCCACCCCCCCACCCCCCCTCCTCCTTCCCCCCCCCCCCCGACTTCCCAGAACCCGTACACGGTATGGATTTTAACTAACACAGTCTAAAATCTATTGAGAAAAAAGAAATAAAGAAATTAATGACATTCTAGATTGACCTTAGCTTCTTCTTACTGAACTGACTTTTAACAGTTTAAATCATTTCTGATCTTAAGCATAGGCTAACTGGAATTTCTTAGTCCCGTATTTATTTTGTATATAGTCAATCCATTTTTCCAGTCTCGTTTATATCTCTCATTTGAATGATCTTTGAGATATGCCGATATTTTAGCCATTTCAGCTAAGTTTGTTACTTTCAATGTCCATTCTTGGATTGTAGGCAAGTCTTCCTTCTTCCAATATTGCGCCACCAACAGTCTTGCTGCAGTTATCAGGTGCAGAGTCAAATTGGTCTCTACCACTGTAAAATCAGTACATATACCTAGTAAAAATAACTGAGGACTAAACTTTATCCTTCTTTTAAAAACATTTTGCAAGACCCACCATATTTTTATCCAAAATGCCTTAACCTTTTGGCAGGTCCACCATATATGATAATATGTAGCATCGAGAGAACCACACCTCCAACATTTAGGCTGTACATTCGGATACATAGAAGCCAACTTTTTAGGATCTAAATGCCATCTATAGAACATCTTGTAAAAATTTTCTCTCAGATTTTGAGCTTGTGTAAATTTCACATTTCTTACCCAGATTCTTTCCCATGTATCCAACATTATTGGTTCCTCAATATTTTGAGCCCATTTTATCATACAATCTTTAACTAATTCTGTTTCCGAATCCATCTGTATTAATACATTGTATATCCTCTTTATATGCATTAAGCTTTGATCTCTTATTTGTTTAAACAGATTATCCTCAACTTGAATAAAACCAATTTTTTGATCTATTTTCCACCTAGCCTGTAATTGCCCATACTGGAACCATGTTTGAACTACCTTCTCCTCTTTTAATACCTCTAAACATTTTAATTGTAATACCCCCCTTTCCGAGGTAAGAAGCTGTCTGTAAGTAATTCTGTCCTGTTTTTGTGCTGTATTCATATTTTCAATTGCGTGTCTAGGAATTGCCCACATGGGTATCTTGTCATTTAATTTATATTGATATTTCTTCCAGACCCGCAATAAAGCATTTCTTAAAATATGACTTTTAAAGGTCTTATCCAATTTTTTGTTGAATAACAGGTAAGCATGCCAACCAAATACCAGATCGTGTCCCTCAATGTTCAATATTCTATCATTAGTTAAATGAATCCAATCACTAATTACAGATAATGCCACTGCATCATAATATAGTTTTAAATTAGGTAGTTTCAATCCTCCTCTCTCACGTACATCTTGCATTATTTTCATCTTTACCCTCGGCTTCTTTCCTGCCCACACAAATTTGTTGATACCCTTCTGCCATTCTAAAAGGTTCGCATCTTTTTTAAGTATAGGTAACATTTGGAAGAGAAATAAAAATTTTGGTAAAATGTTCATTTTCACTGCCGCTATCCTACCCAGCAAAGATAAGTGCAATTTCTCCCATTTTTTCATCTCTGTCTGTATGCTATACCAAAGTGGTTCATAATTATGCTTATATAATTTCCCATTTGAAGTTAAAATGTTAACTCCAAAATATTTGACTTTTTTAACTACCTCACATCCTAGCATCACTCCTAATTCTTCCTTTTGTTTAATATTCATATTTATAGCTAATATTTTCGTTTTTCCTAAGTTTATTTTAAAGCCCGACACTTGACCATATTGATTAATCATATTCATTAAAACCATACTGGATTCCTGCGGTTGTTCCAATATTATGACCAAATCATCCGCAAAAGCGCGGACTCTATATTCTTGCTGCCTAATCTTGATCCCTTTTAAACCATCCAAGCCCCGTATTTTATTCAACAATACTTCCAAAGTTATAATAAACAATAATGGGGACAAAGGACAGCCCTGTCTTGTACCTTTTCCAATTTGAAAAGAGTCTGTCAGACTTCCATTGACTATGATTTGTGCTGTTTGCTGTTGGTATATTGCTTTAATTGACTGTAAAAAATTATCTCCTATCTGCATTTTTTGCAGTATCTTCAACAGAAATTGCCAATTAACTCGATCAAAGGCCTTCTCAGCATCCAAAAATATAAACGCAGCAGGGATCTGGTTGTTCTTTCCCAAATATTCTAATGCATTAATAATTAATCTAACATTACTTTTCATCTGTCTCCCTTGTATAAAACCTGTTTGGTCCGTATGTATCAATTGTTGAATGACCAACATTAACCTATTTGCTAATATTTTAGTAAAAATTTTATAATCTACATTCAGTAATGAAATGGGTAGCCTCAAATTTCTCATACAACTCCTGTTTAAGTCCTTTTATTTCACTTTTAATTTCACTTTTAATTTCTTCTTTCATTTCTTTTATTTCCTCTTTTCCCTCCTCTCTATTATCTCTAAATTTATCTTCCATTTTAATTGTCTGTGCATTAAGAGCCTCGCTTAAATTACTCAGAAAAAATTCTTTCGTTAACACATCCCCAGCAGAGGGCGTAGGAAGCGGAGGCTGCAGCTTTGTGCCAGGCACTGAGGATGTGCCCCTGGAAGTGGAGGGTGACGACTTCAAGTTAATATTTGGTTTTGAGGCCATTTCAAAATTTGTCTGCCTGCAGTTAATAAAACTCTATCGCCTAAATATGCAGCTTTAAGTAAAGAGGCTTTTATTTTGAAGTTTAAGGCTTGGCAAAAGTTTCAGTGAGTAAACATTGTAACAAGACCGTTCAACAGATTCGTCACCATTTAACTTCCAAATAAGCAAAGTTAATGAAGGAGTAAAATTCTTCTATTGTGAAACCAAAACATATGATAAGCTATCTCTTTTGTTTTGAATTCTTTTGAAGTCTTGTGAGAATTAGCAAAAAGTGTTCGTTATTACCGGAGAAACCAGCCTGCTCGGCGCCATTTTAAAAGCCTCTGAGTAAATAATTTTTCGGAGGAGAAAAAGAGAAGAAGCTAAAATGTTGATAAGCAATTATTGTCCTCGCAGTAAACGGATTCAGCTCGTGATAAGATTAAATCAAACAAAACTTAGAGCAGAGTGGGAGAGACCTACTTTGTCCTGCACAAGGCAGTTTGAAGTTCCCAGCACGGACAGCCGTTCTGCCTTGGGCTAGCCCCCCTTTCCTTGCAAGCACAAAAGCTGCAAAAATCGAAGAGCATTTGCCAGCAAAACAGTTTCTTCTTTCCCTCTTGCCTGAAGGATAAGAAAACCTGATAAGACGTCAGATGGAAGATCCTCTAAACAGGTACGTAGCCAGGAATTCGGAGGCAGCTGATTTTTTGCTGCCTTCACCAGTAGGCTCCTCCCAGGAAGTCGCCGAATGGCTTACCTTCAAAAGTTGTGGGTGTTCCACCACTGGTAGTTTTTAAAGAACAGATTGGATAACCAATTGTCTAAAATGGTATAAGGTCTCCTGCTTGAGCAAGGGGTGGGACTAGAAGACCTCCAAGGCCCCTTCCAACTCTATTATTCTAACTAAATGAACTGTTGTAAGCCAAGGACTACTTGTACATTATATGCAATGAAATTTCGTTTTAATGTATGCCAATTAGGGTACTTTTAAAGTGACAATAATTCTAAGTCATTGTAGATTAAAATTGCAATTCCTGTTCGTAAGGGCTTGCAATTGCCAAAGTGAAAATTCTGCCCTCCAAGCACAAGCACAGACTAACTCCTTGTACTAAACTCTACTAAACGTCCCCGATTCAACCATCAAATCACTGCTCTACTTCTTACACGATAAAACGCCTTCCAAAATCTATCCTCTGCCCTATCGTTACATTCCTATCTGAAGTTTCTCAGGATATTTCAGAGGAAAATAACGGAGATCTACAAAAGCATCTCCTTCAAAGCACCTTGGTGGGAAAAGTCACCTTAGATGGCCTGGCCTCCTCAGGAAGGTGAAGAAGAGAAAGACTCATTTGCTGCAGAGAAGAGCAGCTGGCAGGCAGAAGTCTCCTCTCCTGCATTCCCTTCTCTTTGCCAACCAGTCAAGTCCCAGAGTCAATCTAGGTCATACTGCAGAATCAAAATGTGGCATTTCTGTGGCTCACAGACTTTTCCTTAAAGAAGCCGCAGAGATGCCAGGAAGACACATTAAAGTAACCGCAGATTCAAGACAGGAGAGAGAGAATCTTAGGCGGAAATAAACCTAGCATGTGGCATGAATGCTATCCCACAAAAATTGCTGCAGCACAAAAAAACAATACAAAGACTTAGCTGTGTGTAAAATGACTTGTGTTGAGGAAATGCCGGTGGACAGGGTTGTGGCTTAATAAAGACAACTTGGCCCTTGACCCTTGAGTACAGCTGTGGTGAGAAACAGCAGCCCCGGTCGACGGCCTCGCACTGAACATCCATTGTTAAGAGCTATTTTGTTCATTAAATCAAGTTTAAGCCAAACTTTATGACACAACCATTAGGACAGAATCCCATGGACAATCTAGATTGCACCTGGTAAGCCACCCAAGCCACAGAACCGACACAATAAAATGCATATTCTTGTGCATGCTACAGCTGGGACATAATGCCTGTGACTGATGCACCCCATCAAGGCAGATTCTCAAACCAGGAGACTGTGAGGTCTAGTCCTGAAAGTCAACTGGTTGACTGGGCCAATCAGCAGAAGACTTCCCCCACCCCCTTTGAGCTAATCACCAGGAGACGGTGAGTTCTAGTTCCATTTTAGGCATGAAAGCCAGCTGGGCAGAGGTGGGTACTGGATCCCGTCGCAACCGGGATGCTGCGATGGGGACGGGCGTCCTCCTTGGGCATGTGCCGTGTGCACGCCACCGCACTGCGATGCCCCAGCTGCTTGGTGGAGGTCACGCAGGCGCCATACATTGTGCACGTGTGCGCAATTGGCCCGTTTCCCTCAAAAAGCAGTAAGGAACGCAGGCGGGCAGGTGGGCCCAACGAGCCACTGTTCCGGTACGGTGGCCGCTGCTCCCAGCTACCACCGGTATGCCTGTACCGGGGTCTACCGCCCAGAACCCACCACTGCAGCTGGGTGGCTTTGGGCCAATCACTCTCTCTCTCTCTCTTAGCCCATCACACTTTGGAGGATTGTTGTTGAGGGGAAGAGGAAAGAATGTTATGCATGTTCACAGCCTTGAGTTACTTATAAAGTAATAAAGACACGATAAAAATCAATCAATATCAATAAATGCCATGATACATCACTTCATTGGCACCTTCCATGGACATACTGCATATGTCAAATCCTCTACCAGCTAACTGTAGCATTGGTATAGCTAGTTTTTAGAGGATTTCCCTCTATGCCTCACATCCTAGTCCTAAAATCGAGCTCCTTGTCAAGATACTCATGTCAGCTAGCAGTTGATTCTGGGTTAACTCTGGGTTTCCTGTTGCAGATAAATTAGCTAGAAAGTTGATATCAGCCTTATCTTTTGGGGACTGAAGGCAGAGAGCTGTAATATTTTAATAATGAACCCACCTCCTTGGAGGGCCATCCTGTACCAGGACGTGAATGCTTTATTGCTTGTTGGGAATTTCAGAGATATTACACTAAGACAAAATTTATCTTAACAAAACAGAGATCACTATAACGGAAAATAGACAAAAGAAAAAAAATAGATCATAGAAAAAAAATCACCCAAAGAGAAAGCAAGACAGCCAGATGTTCAGGAAGGGTTACTCTTCAATTACAAAATTATAAGCTTATCCTGAAATAGACATAGATGATGATGATGAAAAGATGAAGTACTTAAGTACAGGGGGGAATATTTATAGAAACAGAAGCAGTCTGGGGCCTGCCAAGAAATTCTTCTTCTTTTGCAAGAAAACCATTAACATTTATTTAGGAAATAAGTATAAATGCACACATGGGGTGCTTGCAGTTAAAAAAGTTAAGTAAAAAAAAACAGAATGAGGACAAAAGAAGAAAATAGGTGGGTGTACCTAGCTCAGATGTTAATATGTTAATCAGTGTGATCAGGGGGGAGAGTGCTTACATTTTTAATGTGCTGTAATATCAACAAGGACTGCATTATCTTTTTTTACAGTGCTAAAAAATAGCATATTTCGATCTCTTTGGACCAAAGCCCACACTCTGACTGTTCTAATGGTATCTCCAAGATACTCTGGGGAAAAAAACAGCTGAGGAGAGGAGAAAGAATGAAGAGGAAAGGACAAGCTTTGTTTTAATTTGCATTTTAAAATCATTCCAATTCACTTAATTTATAGCACAAACAAACACTTTTTGGCAAGGAACAAATATTTTTGAGGGTACAAGAAGAACAAAACCGAATTAAAAGATGGAGGTGTTGTGGCCCACCAGTGGCCAGCGGAGCTGGCAGCAAATTCGGATAGTGAGGAGGTTGGGGAAGGACACGGCCAGTCCTGGAGTCTGAGGAAGGCTCTGATGAGGGCTCTGTGTCGGAGGCAGAGAGGGGTCCAGAGCCATACACCAGTTATCAGCTGCCTTCAGACTCAGACATCAGTGAGGCAGACAAACAGCTGGAGCTTGTTCCCAGTGTGTGCATGTGCAGAGTTGCCAGATGAAGGGAACAGCTAAAGAACAGAGGTCGACTTGGGAGGAAGGCCACAGGTGGACAGTGAATGGCCCAAAGGAAATAAAAGAGGAGCGAAAGGGGAGTGGATTTTGCAGGAGACATCAGCCTGGCAGCTCTCCAAGCCAGATAAGGTCTGTGACTGTAAATCCTCCCTTGAAAGAATTTGTTGGATGTGAATGAGCAGAATTCACAGTCAATTAATAAAAGGGTTTTTTGTTGGGACAAGGAGTTTGCTTCAATGCTCTGAGGAAGCCTTGGTCAGAACAGGGGGAAGGAGAACATCGAGCAAGAAATAACATTAAAGGAAGATCTGGCTGAAGGATCTGACCTCCCTTATTCTACCTGGAGGACTCTGAATAGGTTAAGAGTTGGGAATGCCTAAATGTAAGACCATATGCTGAAGTAAGAAGCTCTTGGCAGATAACAACATGTGTAAATGTGGAGAGACGCAGGGCTTATCTGCTGGTATGTTGGCTACTACCAGAAACATGTACCGATAAGGACTTATTTTTGGCCAAGGACAAAGCCAGGAAAGTGACCTCATTCTGGCAGTTTAAAGTTTGATCTAGATATGGAAGAAGAAGAAAGTTACTTAGCTCAGTACAATTAATATATCTTTCTCTTCACATTGGATAGTTTTCCCCTTCAGTCCAATGAAAGACTTAACACCGGTAGCAACCCTGGAGATATTCTGAGGTTCGCAGCCTCAGTTTGAGGACTGGGAAGAGAAAATGGCTCTCAAGGCTTGAGGTCAACCCTTCCAGGGAGAGCTTCACGAGAAATCCCACAGTTGCACTGATGCAAAAGTATCTCAAAAGTTTTCCCTTCATCCCACTTCTCAAAGCGAATCAATGCGGAGTCGCCCTGTGGTCTCTTTCTAACACATTTTAAGGGTTCATTCACACATTAAAGGTAAAGGTCTCCCCCACTGCACATATGTGCTAGTCATTCCCGACTCTAGGGGGCAGTGCTCATCTCCGTTTCAAAGCCGAAGAGCCAGCGCTGTCAAACGACATCTCCGTGGTCATGTGGCCGGCATGACTAAACACCGAAGGTGCACGGAACGCTATTACCTTCCCACCAAAGGTGGTTCCTATTTTTCTACTTGCATTTTTTACGTGCTTTCGAACTGCTAGATTGGCAGAAGCTGGGACAAGTCATGGGAGCTCACTCCGTTATGCGGCACTAGGGATTCGAACCGCCAACCTTTCTGATTGACAAGCTCAGCATCTTAGCTACTGAGCCACCATGTCCCCTGTAATTCACACATTACAGACTATTAAAATTCCTTCTCCAAGTTTTTTTTGGGGGGGAGGGGGGGTACTGCTGTACTTGCTTACAACTAAAAGTAGATGCCGAGTTGGGTAATCAAAGGATGGGCTGGATATTTTGAGGATTTCAGGGGAAGTTGAAATTTGGCAATGCTGGTTCCAGTCCCATCTCATCTTTCATTAAACCTGGTGGGTTTCAATCTGTCCTGCAGGGTATTTGAATTCCGAGCGAGAGAGTGGCTCAGTGGTTAAGACGCTGGGCTTGTCATTTGGAAAGCCAGCAGCCCAGGTTCTTGCCCCAGCTCCTGCGAAACTAGCAGTTCAAAAGAATGAAATGCAAGTAGATAAATAGGTACAACTTTGGTGGGAAGGTAACAGCACTCTGTGGTGTCATGCTGTGGACTGTGGAAATGTCTCCGGACAGCATTGGCTCAATGGCCTTGAAATGAAGATAAGCAATATCCCTATAATCGGCAATGACTAACGGAATAAAATCTGAAAGGGACTCCTTTTGTTCTGACCCAGCTCCCAAACACGACAAACCCTCGTTAGTTAAATAAATGATTCATTTAGTAGGAGAGCCAGCAGTTCCAGCAAAAAGTCTCTCTCTCTCTCTCTCTCTCTCTCTCTCTCTCTCTCATTCCCTCCCTCCCTCTCTCTCAGTGAGATGAATAGTTGTCTGCCACAACTATTCATCTCTGCCCCCTGTCTTTTATCCCCAGAGCTAGGGTGGGGCTTCGCTATCAGCAGTAGCTCTTCCGTCCCAAGGATCAGCCCATAGATTTCCACTGCTCTCCGCTCCTCTGCGCATCAGGCACTGGACTCAGCTGTTCCTTCTCTTCCTAATCAGCCACGTCCAGACTTGGGGGCTGTTGACTCATCATCTGAGGACTGATGGATGGCCCAGGCTCCGCCTCTGTCTCTATCTCTGATGGCTCAGGCTCTGCCTCTCTCTCTATCTCTGACAGCTCAGGCTCCGCCTCTGTCTCTATCTCTGACGGCTCAGGCTCTGCCTCTGTCTCTATCTCTGACGGCTCAGGCTCTGCCTCTGTCTCTATCTCTGATGGCTCAGGCTCTGCCTCTGTCTCTATCTCTGACAGCTCAGGCTCCGCCTCTGTCTCTATCTCTGACGGCTCAGGCTCTGCCTCTGTCTCTATCTCTGACAGCTCAGGCTCCGCCTCTGTCTCTATCTCTGATGGCTCAGGCTCTGCCTCTGTCTCTATCTCTGACAGCTCAGGCTCCGCCTCTGTCTCTATCTCTGATGGCTCAGGCTCTGCCTCTGTCTCTATCTCTGACAGCTCAGGCTCCGCCTCTGTCTCTATCTCTGACGGCTCAGGCTCTGCCTCTGTCTCTATCTCTGACGGCTCAGGCTCCGCCTCTGTCTCTATCTCTATCTCTGATGGCTCAGGCTCTGTCTCTATCTCTGATGGCTCAGGCTCTGCCTCTGTCTCTATCTCTATCTCTGACGGCTCAGGCTCCGCCTCTGTCTCTATCTCTGATGGCTCAGGCTCTGCCTCTGTCTCTATCTCTATCTCTGATGGCTCAGGCTCTGCCTCTGTCTCTATCTCTGACGGCTCAGGCTCTGCCTCTGTCTCTATCTCTGACGGCTCAGGCTCCGCCTCTGTCTCTATCTCTATCTCTGATGGCTCAGGCTCTGCCTCTCTCTCTATCTCTGACAGCTCAGGCTCCGCCTCTGTCTCTATCTCTGACGGCTCAGGCTCTGCCTCTGTCTCTATCTCTGACGGCTCAGGCTCTGCCTCTGTCTCTATCTCTGATGGCTCAGGCTCTGCCTCTGTCTCTATCTCTATCTCTGATGGCTCAGGCTCTGTCTCTATCTCTATCTCTGATGGCTCAGGCTCTGCCTCTGTCTCTATCTCTATCTCTGACGGCTCAGGCTCCGCCTCTGTCTCTATCTCTGACAGCTCAGGCTCCGCCTCTGTCTCTATCTCTGACGGCTCAGGCTCCGCCTCTGTCTCTATCTCTATCTCTGATGGCTCAGGCTCTGTCTCTATCTCTATCTCTGATGGCTCAGGCTCTGCCTCTGTCTCTATCTCTATCTCTGACGGCTCAGGCTCCGCCTCTGTCTCTATCTCTGATGGCTCAGGCTCTGCCTCTGTCTCTATCTCTATCTCTGATGGCTCAGGCTCTGCCTCTGTCTCTATCTCTGACGGCTCAGGCTCCGCCTCTGTCTCTATCTCTATCTCTGATGGCTCAGGCTCTGTCTCTATTCTATCTCTGATGGCTCAGGCTCTGCCTCTGTCTCTATCTCTATCTCTGACGGCTCAGGCTCCGCCTCTGTCTCTATCTCTATCTCTGATGGCTCAGGCTCTGTCTCTATCTCTATCTCTGATGGCTCAGGCTCTGCCTCTGTCTCTATCTCTATCTCTGACGGCTCAGGCTCCGCCTCTGTCTCTATCTCTATCTCTGATGGCTCAGGCTCTGTCTCTATCTCTATCTCTGATGGCTCAGGCTCTGCCTCTGTCTCTATCTCTGACGGCTCAGGCTCCGCCTCTGTCTCTATCTCTATCTCTGATGGCTCAGGCTCTGCCTCTGTCTCTATCTCTGATGGCTCAGGCTCTGCCTCTGTCTCTATCTCTATCTCTGACGGCTCAGGCTCCGCCTCTGTCTCTATCTCTATCTCTGATGGCTCAGGCTCTGCCTCTGTCTCTATCTCTGATGGCTCAGGCTCTGCCTCTGTCTCTATCTCTGACGGCTCAGGCTCCGCCTCTGTCTCTATCTCTATCTCTGATGGCTCAGGCTCTGCCTCTGTCTCTATCTCTGATGGCTCAGGCTCTGCCTCTGTCTCTATCTCTATCTCTGACGGCTCAGGCTCCGCCTCTGTCTCTATCTCTATCTCTGATGGCTCAGGCTCTGCCTCTGTCTCTATCTCTGACGGCTCAGGCTCCGCCTCTGTCTCTATCTCTGATGGCTCAGGCTCTGCCTCTGTCTCTATCTCTATCTCTGACGGCTCAGGCTCCGCCTCTGTCTCTATCTCTATCTCTGATGGCTCAGGCTCTGCCTCTGTCTCTATCTCTGACGGCTCAGGCTCCGCCTCTGTCTCTATCTCTATCTCTGATGGCTCAGGCTCTGCCTCTGTCTCTATCTCTGATGGCTCAGGCTCTGCCTCTGTCTCTATCTCTGACGGCTCAGGCTCTGCCTCTGTCTCTATCTCTGATGGCTCAGGCTCTGCCTCTGTCTCTATCTCTGACGGCTCAGGCTCCGCCTCTGTCTCTATCTCTGATGGCTCAGGCTCTGCCTCTGTCTCTATCTCTATCTCTGACGGCTCAGGCTCCGCCTCTGTCTCTATCTCTATCTCTGATGGCTCAGGCTCTGCCTCTGTCTCTATCTCTGACGGCTCAGGCTCCGCCTCTGTCTCTATCTCTGAAGGCTCGATTCCCTCTTCCCCCTCAGAGCTCCCAGCTTGCTTTGATGCTGACCCTGACTCCACGCTGCCTCCTCATCCGATTTGGCTGCAGGAGCCGACGGCTGAAAGGCCACAACACCTTTGAATTCTGAAGGAAATGTCCATGCTCTGCTGTATGGGAGGTGGGCATAAATCTTTCTGCAGGAAATAAATCTAGGTACTCTGTCTGTGAGCTCACCAAAGCCTGTGAGACTTTTGGAAAATCACACCCAGGCAGTTTACATAATTTTTAGACACTGGTGCTGAAAAAAAACCTCCGATTCCAGACAATAATAAAAGCAAAGGGCCGGTAATTTCATAAACACTATAACCAAGTTATGCACAGACACGAAATGAACGGTTTTCAAATATAAAAGATGACTTCATTTCTTACACACAGGTAACACGTTGTGAGTACAAATGATGGTTTCACCTTGGTTTTGTTTTTAAGGGAGGAATCTAAATATTGGTGTGGTCTCAAATCGTTTCAGTGCTTAGAAGTCCAGAATTTCAGCTACTTCCTTGTATTTCACTCCTCCAAAGTCATTTTTTTGATAGTGAATTTGGGTGCTTTGAGTTCTTGTTTGTTTAGGCGGGGAAATTATTCCATAATTCAGAGATGTGAAGGCATCTAGTATTATATACAGAATATAACTGGGGTCCCCAACTTTCAGGCTGCAGCCCATCAGGAACTGGGCCAGGCAAGCGTGCAACGCTCCATTTGCACAAGTGGCAGGCGCATGTAAGAATATAGCAATAGCAATAGCAGTAGACTTATATACCGCTTCATAGGGCTTTCAGCCCTCTCTAAGCAGTTTACAGAGAGTCAGCATATTGCCCCCAACAATCCGGGTCCTCATTTTACCCACCTTGGAAGGATGGAAGGCTGAGTCAACCCTGAGCCGGTGAGATTTGAACCGCTGAACTGCTGATCTAGCAGTAGCCTGCAGTGCTGCATTTAACCACTGCGCCACCTCAGCTCTTGACAACCATCCCCTTGCCCCCGCTGCAGGTCTGCAGAGCTGGAAAGGTTGGGGGACCAGAAATATGTAGTGCAAGTAGTCTTCGAGTTACGACCACAATGGAACCCAAAATTTATGTTGCTCAGTGAAACATTTGTTGAGTGAGTTTGCCCTATTTTACAACTTTTCTGTTCTGTCCTACGCTTCCCAAGAACATGAAGCAAACTCCTTGTCCTAACAAAAACCAATTTTATCAATTGACTGTGGATTCTGCTCATTCACATCCAGCAAAGTCTTTCAAGGGAGGATTTACAGTCACAGACCTTATCTGGCTTGGAGAGCTGACAGGCCGATATCTGCAAAACTTGGCAAGGAGTCTCGGAGAGTCACAAACCAATGAAGCGAACTAATTGTCTCCTACAAACTCCTCTTTTATTTCCTCTGGGAAGGGCCATTCATCGTCCACCTGTGGCCTTACTCCCAAGTCGACCCCTATTCTTTAGCTGTTCCTTTCATCTGGCAACTCTGTGCATGCACACACTGGGAACAGGCTCCAGCTGTTCTTCTGCCTCACTGATGTCTGACTCTGAAGGCAGCTGATAACTGACATACAGCTCTGGCCCCCTCTCTGCCTCCGACACAGGGCCCTCCTCAGAGCCTTCCCCAGACTCCAGGGCTGGCCCAGGTTCCTCCCCAAACCTCCTCACTGTCCTAATCTGCTGCCAGCTCTGAGTCTTTTCATTTCTTAACCCACCTTTTAAGATTGTTGTTGATTGTACACAGGCGACTAGAAAGATAATTCTGCTCACAACAGTCTGACATTAAAGTTTCTTTCTCTTTTTTTCTTTTCTTTTAAAAAGACCCCACGATGACTCACTTTTTTCCTTCTGTACTTAGCAAGGAATTGAAAAAGAAACAGACAATCTGCTTCTTACCTTTTATTAATTATGCTTGGATTCGCTGTTACCAGTTGAGTTTTTGATCCTACGTCCTTGCTGTATGCCTTGCTTAGGGGAGGGAGGTTACATCTGAAGGGAAGAAAAAAAAGAAAACCATATTATAATAAATTATACTTCATACATAATAATTATATATTCATACATTTGAGGGGTCCTTGGCAGAGGTGCTATTCAGCAGGTTCTGACCCGTTCTGGAGAACCAGTAGCGAAAATTTTGAATAGTTCAGAGAATTGGTAAATACCATCTCTGACTGACCCCATCCCCATCTGTTCTCTGCCTCCCAAGTCCCAGCTGATCAGGAGGAGAGGGTTTTTTGCAGTATCCTTTCCCTGGAGTGGGGAGGGAATGGGGATTTTGCAGTATCCTTCCCCTGGAGTGGGGAGGAAATGGGGATTTTGCAATATCCTTCCCCTGGAGTGGGGAGGGAATGGGGATTTTGCAGTATCCTTCCCCTGGAGCGGGGTGGGAATGGTGGTTTTGCAGCATCTTTCCCCTGGAGTGGGGAGGAAATGGGGATTTTGCAATATCCTTCCCCTGGAGTGGGGAGGGAATGGGGATTTTGCAGTATCCTTCCCCTGGAGTGGGGAGGGAATGGGGATTTTGCAGTATCCTTCCCCTGGAGTGGGGAGGAAATGGGGATTTTGCAATATCCTTCCCCTGGAGTGGGGAGGGAATGGGGATTTTGCAGTATCCTTCCCTTGGAGTGGGGAGGAAATGGGGATTTTACAGTATCCTTCCCCTGGAGTGGGGAGGGAATGGGGATTTTGCAATATCCTTCCCCTGGAGGGAGGAGGGAATGGAGATTTTACAGTATCCTTCCCCTGACATTGCAACCATCATAAATGTGAGCCAGTTTTCATGCATTCAAATGTAAATCACATGACCACGGGGATTCTGCAGCAGTTATGACTGTGAAAAATGGTCTTGTCACCTTTTTCAGTGCCGTCATAACTTCGAAGATAACTAAATTAATGGTTATAAGTTGAGGACTACCTGTACTGTGAAAAAACAGTGGAAGGGAGAAGAGGCAAGCGTAGCCAAAATGGCGACTTACCTCATGACAAAGTCCGCTTGATCGATTTGCTTGCCGCAGCGGCTGTTCTTCAGAATCCCTCCGTTGCCCACCACAGAGCACCTCTTCAATGGCAGCTGGAATGGAATCACCTGGAAAGAGAAAACAGGGGACACCATCACACCCGAAAAGCAGTGATGCATGTGGTGATTTTGGACGGAGGGTGGTGGGAGCACAGTATTGCCGGACAACAGACTTTCGGTCTTCAAGAGACATGCTTTTGTATCTAACTTAAAGCTGTTAAATTTTGGAGTTCATCAACGCAAGATGAACGGTGGTTGATTGGACCAATTCAATTCAAGAAGTCCTGGGTTCAATGGCTATAGGACGGCCTCTGAAGACTACCTCTTGGGAGACCTTGTGCAGTTGTGGACTGCTGGACTAGAATAGAATAACACTTTGTTTCTTTATTTTATTTATTTATATTGCCGCCTATTCGCCCATGGCGACTCAAGGCGGCTTACAGAATGTAAAACCTCATTTAAAACAAGAAAACTAATAAAAAGAATCAAATGAATATCTAATCTATCTATCTGTCTGTCTGTCTGTCTGTCTATCATCTATCTATCTATCTATCTATCTATAATTCTCCCTTCCTCTCTCTCTCTCTGTGCGCGCGCGTGTGTTCCAGCATAACTCTGGAAGGCCTGGAGCAATTTCAACCAAACTTGGTATACAGATGACTTACTCTCTGGAAAAAAATACTGTAGGGGGTAGGACACCCCTAACACCGCTCGGTGTGTGTTTATTCTGTTAAGATGCAGCCTGTTGTGCCTTTAAATGACTTCTACTGTACAGGGCAGTGGAGTTGCCATGGTAACGGCTTCACAGTACTCCACAAGGGGGCTCCCTCTGGTAAGAGGGAAAATCCAAAATTAGAAATTACGTTTGGTCCGGACATTTTCCCTCTATAAATAAATACCCGGGCAACGCTGGGTTATTGGCTAGTAATATAAAATCATTCCCTATCCCAGCCCGGCAACAAACCCCCTGCTTAGGCAGGAAACCTTATACATTTCAGGTAAAGATGGGACGAGGGTGATCCAGCAGGGCACCACTTATATTCTTATGTTGTCTGTGGGCTTCTGAACATCAACTTTTCCTAAAATCACAACCGGAGTAGGATTTGAACCACAAGCAGCCTTTGAAGGTCAGAAAATAGACCTCATGGATTGCACAGGATGCCCATTTTGGAGGCAATGGGAAAGGTGACACTTGCAGCTGGATACACACATTTTACATGATTTCCTTCCTCTTTCCCAGTAGCAGGAAAACAACTGAACTTGTGGCATAACAGCAAAACCACATGTAGTGAGTTAAACTATACTTAAATATCAACCCAATACAGTGGACCTGGAACCACTGAGAAGGTGAATAGCCAAATGCGAAGATTGATTTGACATGCCTATTCTTCTTTTGTGGTGGATGTGGGCAACTGGCAATCCTCCAGATGTTTCCTAATCACAGTTCCAAGCAATCCTCATCAGAGGCCCTGCTTGCCTTCAGAAGCTGTAGGTGTTCAAGTATATTGTGAATTTAAAATATTAAGGGTTGGAAATTGTGGGGATTTTGAGATACACACCCAGGATTTATTAAATATTGTTAATATTTGGCATTATTAGTAATCCTACACATTTGGAACATTGGAGTTGTGGTGGAAAAATGAGTAATCCGTAAAACATTAAATAATAGTATTTAGTAGGGGGATAACAAATACAAGGCGTATAGAAATGTTATGTATATTTAAATGAATCAATGGGGAAATGATAAAGGATTATAAAAAGAGCTGTTGAAGTTGGAAGATTAGGATTACACGTACCTATTTGTATTATTATTTTTAATGTTGTTTAAAAAAGACTTGACCCAGTCAATACGCTGTCCATAAAATATGTATGGTGTGAAAAGAAAACTGCAAATAAAACATGTTTTAAAAAAAGAAGTTGTAGATGCTCCATCACTGGAGGTTTTAAAGAAGAGATTAGACAACTATCTGGAATGGTATAGGGTCCCCTGCTTGAGTAGGGGTTGGACTAGAAGATCTCCAAGGTTCTTTCCAACTCAATTATTCTGTTCTGTTTTGCTCAACTCAAACAATTAATTTAGAAAAATACAGAAGTCACAAATTTCTCATACACATGATTGGAGATTTCTGTCACATTTATGGATCAATTTTACAAGGTAGACTCATATTTTATGTTTCTTAGATCCTTTCAGATTGGGATTACCGTAAATCAGGGGATAGAACTATTCATTTTAAATAAAGGAACTATTTTAAATGCAAAATAAAATATTTTCAGGTTGAAAAGCTCATATCCTTTGAAGAAAGCTAAGACATATTCCAAAGAAAATGTTCTGAAAGGCAGAAAAATTACCATGGGGATACCCCTGAAATACCACTCCATTCTTGACTGTTTATTTAAAAAGAAAAGAAAAAGATTTAAAAAGTAACCAAAATGGGGAAAAAAACAATACAATCAATACTATGTAGCTATAAATCAATAAATCTATCTATCTATCTATCTATCTATCTATCTATCTTTACACAAGTTTGTTCAAACATATTTCATTATAATTATCCATTTATAATCTGTCTGTAAACAACTTGTTTATGAGTCTCAAATACCATCACATCTTTAATCCACTGTGTAATTGGGGCCATAAATTTATTTTTCTGATGTTAATACTTCAGATCCCTGCTGTTCTCTCCATCATTCCATCATGTTTAAATAGAAGAAAAACCACTAAATATTTGACTCTGATACGCCAACCATCATTTGCTCTCTCCATTCCTTTTTACGGTAACAAAAACGATGGTGTTTTCTACGTTGTCCTTGCTAGCATGCTGCTCCAACTCAGAAACAACATCAAATGTTCAAGATTGATAGCTGTCAACACACCTGTCCACCATGAGTTTATCTGATCTCCCTTTAAAGCCACCCAATGTAGTGGCTATTACTGCATTTGATAATAGCAATAGCAGTAGACTTATATACCGCTTCATAGGCCTTTCAGGCCTCTCTAAGCGGTTTACAGAGAGTCAGCATATTGCCCCCAACAATCTGGGTCCTCATTTTACCCACCTCGGAAGGATGGAAGGCTGAGTCAACCCTGAGCCGGTGAGATTTGAACCGCTGACCTGCTGATCTAGCAGTAGCCTGCAGTGCTGCATTTAACCACTGCGCCACCTTGGCTCTTTCTGATAATGAATTCTAGGGACAAAGGATGTGTTATCTGATCTCCCTTTAAAGCCACCCAATGTAGTGGCTATTACTGCATTTGATAATGAATTCTAGGGACAAAGGATGTGTTTTCAAAAGTAATGCTTTCTTCGTTTTGTTCTCTTTCAATTACATTCATTCAATGGCCCTAATGCAGTGTTTTTAAAACTTAGCAACTTTTAAGATATTTTGGGACCTCAACTCCCAGAATTCCCCAGCCAGCATCTTAAAGTTGCCAAGTTTGAAAAACACTGCCATTTTTTGAAAGACTAACACGCCCCCCCCCAACCTTCTTCCAAAACCCACAATTTCATACTTTAATTCTAGCTCTGTGTGATCCAGTGGTGAGGTTCAATTTTTTTTACTACCGGTTCTGTGGGCGTGGCATGGCTTGGTGGGCGTGGCAGGGGAAGGCTACTGTAAAATCCCCATTCCACTAACCTGCTTTCCAGCTCTGTTCTCCTGTGCAGGGCAACAGAAGAAGACCCAGCCATTCAGATGGGACTCCGATCAGCTGGGACTCGGGAAGCAGTGAATAGATGGGGGTGGAGCCAGCCAGAGGTGGTGTTTGCCGGTTCTACGCACTACTCAAAATTTCCGCTACCGGTTCTCCAGAACTGGCTGAATGCCACCTCTGGTGTGACCCATAAAGCACAATCTTGTAATTTCCCAGGCCCCTTAACAAGGGATCTATCGATTAAACTAAAACCTTTTCTATGCAGAGCACATCTTTCCCCCCCATGCTCCCCGCACCAAAAAAAATCACAGCTGCTTGTAAAATACAAACAAATCATTTAAAAAAAAGTCTGCATCCCTATTAAATACTTATGAAAGAACTAAATCATCTACAGCCCTGCTTTTTTTTTAAAAAAAAAATTGCTTCCAAACTTCCCATTACGTGACTTTTCCTCCCTTTGCTCGTATAAAGATAATTTGGCTCAATAATTTAGCTCTGCAAGTTTTTCTCTTAGCCTTCCAGTTTCGCCTCCCTGCTGAGCTCTGTGTGAATCTGGAGCTATCACAGGTTATCCTTACAGTGGTGTCCACAGCTTTTAGTCTGCTGCCTGAGGGATTCGGCCTCAAAACCTACCATCCAATTTCGGCAGTAAACCAAGGACAAGAGGTTTATCACGGGGAGGATGTCCTAGAAAAACAGCCATCGTGCACTAACTCATTTGCTAGACTTCATAGCAGCTTTACCAGCTGAAGCACAATTAGGTCCTTCCTGAATGTGTTTAGTAAGGCACAAGGTTCTCCTCGCACGTATGTGCTAGTCGTTCCAGACTTTGTCCAGGAACTTCAAACGCTTAGGCTGGTCTTCGTTCGAGGGGGAAGGTTTTCTCTCCGAGCTTGTGGGTTGGTTTCCAAACGGTTCCACCACAAAACCGCGGTCGACTAAAGCATGCTCGACGAAACCGCGTACCTGACGTCATCACAGCGCGACGAAAAAAGCACGCTGTGAGTGGTAAAGCTAAAATTAACGCGTAAACCTAAACCTAACCCCCCCAAACCTAACCCTAAACCTAACCCTAACCCTAACCCTTAACCTAACCCTAAACTTAACCCTAAACCTAACCCTTAACCTAATGCTAAACCTAATGCTAACCCTTAACTGCAGGCTACTGCTAGATCAGCAGGTCAGCGGTTCAAATCTCACCGGCTCAGGGTTGACTCAGCCTTCCATCCTTCCGAGGTGGGTAAAATGAGGACCCAGATTGTTGGGGGCAATATGCTGACTCTCTGTAAACCGCTTAGAGAGGCCTGAAGGCCTATGAAGCGGTATATAAGTCTACTGCTATTGCTATTGCTATTAACCTAACCCTAAACCTAACCCTAACGCTTAACGTAACCCTAAACCTAACCCTAACCCTTAACCTAACCCTAACCCTTACCTTTACGTGAATCGGCTTGCTTTAAAAGCGCTTTTTAAAGCGCCCTTTTTTCTCCGCGGTCGTTGTTGTCGCGCTGCTGATGACGTCAGCGACGCGCTTTAATCGGGCACCCTTTAGTGGACCGCGGTTTTGTCGTGCCACGTTTCCAAACATTTGGTTACCAGGCTAGGAAACCTCTTCCGGGGAGTTTAGGGATATCTGTGTTCTTCTGTTTATAAGGGATTCAGGTGTGGGTGTGTCAAGGGAGGGTCTTGTTATGGGTCAGGTGAGAGTTTTGTGGCAAGATTACATCAGGTCAACATCATTGGGAGGTGAACTGCTTGGGGAGGGGGAAGTTATGTGGACTGGTTGAAGGTCGGTGCTCCCTCTGGTTGGCTCTGTGGCTGATTTGGATTTGCCTTTGTTTACCCAGACATTTACTGATCCAGGGTGGGTTTCTACAAATTGCATCTATATCGTCCCACATTATTGATGGGAGAGAGAGACACTGTTTGTCTGGCTCCTCGGATAATAACACTTGTGAGAAGAGAAAGTTGTAGATAATAAGATTTAGGAGTGAGCTTGCAGGCCACACTGAACCAAAGTTTTAAACTAATCTAATTGCAAAATGTACCAGGCGCATTTCTAATGTGCTGGCTTGGTGTCAGCTGCCTTTTCTGCAAAGTTTGTACTTGAAACGGATATATTTAGAGCAGGGAGAATTAAGATGGTGGGAAATGAGAAACTGAAAGTAATACATGGCTGAGAACTTCAAATGTACATGGGTGTTTGCAGAGAGTGACAGTCAGTAGGAATATAAGAAAGAACAAGGAAGTGAAACTATGGAATGTGTAGGTCGGTAAAAAAAGAAGGTATAAGAAACGTGGCTTGAGATGAGAATGGTGTCCTTTGCCAAATAGCAGTCCTTGTGCGACTTGCTATCTGTCACGTGTTGTTGATTCAGATAATGAGGAGTTTGGGGAGGAACATGGGCAAGTCCTGGGGTCTGGGGAAGGCTCGGACGAGGGCTCTGCATCGGAGGCAGAGAGGGGGCAGAGAGGGGGCCAGGGCCATCTGGTAGTGACGTGCTGCCTCTGGAATCTGACATCAGCAAGGCAGAAGAACAGTGTGAGCCTGTTCCTAGTGTGCGCATGCACCGAGCTGCCAGAAGGCAAGAAAGGTTAAGACAAAAGGGGTGACTCGGGAGTAAGGCTTGGGGATGATTGGCTCCTCCCATAAGACGTAAAAGAGAAGCAAACAGACATGAGCCTTTGCAGGAAGCAATTGGTTCATATAGTCAATTCAAGCTCTGAAGCTCCATTTTGACTCTGTGCTCCGTTCGGTCTTGCAAAACTAATTGGCAATTAGGTCTCTGGCAGCACTTCAAGGGAGATAAAGGTGGGTGCTTATCAGCCTTACCCTAAAAGATGGTGGCACCTATGAGCAGACATTTGGGACTCTTTACAGAGTGTTTGTGAATCATTATGGGCTGTGAATGAACATAATTCACAGTCGTTTAAATAAAAGGAGGTTTTTTTGGTCTAAGTTTGTGAGTTATGCTTTCTCAGGAAGTCTCGGTCAAAACAGGCTTGTTGTGCAATTGCATTGCTGTGTTGGCTATTCATGTTCCAAATTGCTCATGAATTAATAAACCTCTGATCTTGAAGTAAGGTTTATTTCTTGCGATTTCCCTTTGTTTTTTATTGGGATATTTTGTATGACATACTTGACCTGAATAGCTGAACATCTGGCCTGGTGCTCATCCTCCTCGGATAACACAAGCCCCACAAATACATCAAGTTAGTGCTTTCCTGGGGAATTATTATTATTCTTATCATTGCAACAATAGAATTGTATCACAGTGGCCAGTTGTTTCGCTGGATTTGGCACTGATTACTAGTCGGGCCCCACCCAGGGGCCTAGGACGTCATAACGTATTTTTGTAATATGCATGCAGATCCAAGCAGTGCAGCTTTTTGCATTTGACTGATGGTGATTTTGTCAATTTTTAACTGTTTAAAATGTAATTCCAGTGCTTTTGGAATAGCACCCAGTGTGCCGATCATCACTGGAATTACCACTGCTGGTTTGTGTCATAATCGTTGAATTTCAATTTTTAAGTCCTGGTATTTTGCGATTTTTTTCATATTCCTTCTTGGCGACCCTGCTATCACCTGATATTGCGATGTCTATGATTGTAACCTTATTTTTCTCAACCAGTGTGATGTCTGGTGTATTATGAGCCAGTATTTTGTCCGTTTGTATGCGAAAATCCCACAAGATCTTGACCATCTGATTTTCGGTGACTTTTTCAGGCTTATGTTCCCACCAGTTTGTTGCTGTTTTAATATTAATATTTGCACAAATTCCAGTGGAATTCCAGTGGATCATCATCATCATCATCATCATCAGTAGTAGTCGTCTTCGAGTTGCAACAGTTCATTTAGTGACCGTGGCACTGAAAAAGTGTCTCAAGATCATTTTTCAGAGTTATGGCTGTTGTGGCATCTCCATGGGCACATGATCGAAAGTCAGGTGCTTGGCAACTGGTTCATACTCATATTTACGGCAATTGCAGTGTCCTGGGGGGGGGGTCATGTGATCACCTTTTGCAACCTTCTGAGAAGAAAAATCAATGGGAAAGCCAGATTCACTTAACAACCGTCTTTCTAAAGGTGCTTTTTTGAAGAGGCAACTGGACACTCTGTTTTTTTCTTTGAAGATTTTTTGCTTCTCAAGTAAAAATGTCTTCAAAGGAAAAAAACAGGAAAGTCCAGTTGCCTCTTGAAAAAGCACCTTGGGGACAACCATGATCGGGATGACCAAGAATCTCCATAGACAACTGTTCTGACCCCCCTCATTCCACACCAAAGCACACTCCGAGCCAGAGATAAATTACTGCATTTAATTAACAGACAGACAGGTCCTTGGCAGCAACCCAGCACAGACAAGCTTGGGCAGCAATAAACACAGATAAGGCTTGGCAGCAATCCAGCCTGCCAAGCTCATACAAAGTTCTCCGACATTCGATTCTGTGTTGACTTCTACAAAGAGGGGCATATGCACAAGTAGCTTTTTATAGTCTGGAGAGGAGCCTAATGACCACCAGCTGAGTGCAATCACCTCCCGTAATTGCGTAATTGTTCCTGATGCCTATTAGCTCTTCGATGGCGTGCATCCAGGAACAACTCACTACTGGCTTCTGGATCACTCTCCCTTGTCTCCTCCCCACTGGTCCAAGGCTCAGGTGCCTCCTGGTGGACAACCAGCCTCTCTGCGCCCTGCTCGGAGTAGGAACCCTGTCCAGGGTCTTCCACATCCTCCAGAGCTGACTCATAGGGCCCCTCACTGTTGGAATCTGGTGGCAGCTCCAACGGCTCCTGCTGGGCCACAACAGACAGCTATGTTTCCAGCTTGCAGTGATTTATTTAACTACTGTGTAAAAAAAATGGTCGTAGAATGGGGCAAATTTCACATAACAAATGCCTCACTTCGCAACATCAATTTTAGGCTCAATTGATGTCGCAAGTCGAGGGCTGCCTGTGTTATGTTGTCACTGCTATTATGTTATTTGTTGTTAGTTGCCCAGAATCGGGAGAACATATCTAAATCTAAATTAACAAGCAAGCAAACAAATAGAGTTGTCCCATCTTTGTTACCTTTTGGAGGTTGAGTCTATAAATTTCCCTGCCATAACATCAAAGAAATTATTTGCAGCAAACCTCCCAGAGAGAGTTGCTGTCCTGGTTAGATAATGTAATTTTGCAATAAAATCAGGGCTGGTGCTTCTCTTTGTAAAAAATAAAAATAAATCAGGACTGTTGTACTTATTTGATCATTTTATTTTACTTAGGAAAAAAAGAGAGATAAGAGGCCTAGCGGGCACTAAGATTGGTATCCATGGTGATTTCAGAGCCATTTTTTGTAAACCTATTTTCTGTTTCAAGAAGAAGCCCGGGGAAATGCTTTCTAAATTATCTACAGTAATATATTGGGGAAGGATAATGCCCTTTGTGTTTGTTTAATAGTTAGGAAACATATGAGATTTTTTTTTCTGTTTTTCTAATGCAAACAATAACCCTTCAAAATTGCCTTGGCTTGGAATAAAGTCATTTTCCTCATAGGATTAATTTATAAGGGGGCACAAGTGCAGGAATTCAAAATCCTTTCTTCTTAGATGCTTGGGTAAAGGTTCCCCTCACATATACGTTATGTGCTAGTCGTTCCTGACACTAGGGGGCGGTGCTCATCTCTGTTTCAAAGCCGAAGAGCCACACACTGTCCGAAGATGTCTCCGTGGTCATGTGGCCGGCATGACTAAACGTCGAAGGTGCACGGAACGCGGTTCCCTTCCCACCAAAGGTAGTTCCTATTTTTCTACTTGCATTTTGGCATGCTTTCGAACTGCTAGGTTGGCAGAATCTGGAACAAGTAACGGGAGCTCACTCCGTTATGCGGCACTAGGGATTTGAACTGCTGAACTGCCAATCTTTCTGATTGACAAGGTCAGCATCTTAGCCACCGAGCCACCGCATCCCTTTAGATGCTTAGATTTCTTGTATAATAAAAGGCATACATTTTGAAACGATGATTAGAAATCAACTGGCTGGGGAATTCTGGGAGTAGAAGTCCACATGTCTTAAAATTGCTAAGTTTGAGAAACAGTGGAAAAAGTACAAGTCCTGTACTATGCCACGGTCATATTCCAACTAAATAGAGGTAGTCCTTGACTTATAACCATTCATTTAATGACTGTTCAAAGTTAGAATGGCACTTTCACCCTTGCAGCATCCCCATGGCCAGGTGATCAAAATTTAGACAACTGGCAACTGGATCATTTTCATGACAATTGTAGTGTCCCGTGTGTGTGTGTGTGTGTGTGTTTGTGTGTGTGTGTGTCATGTGATCACCTTTTGCAAACTTCTGACCAGCAAAGTTACCGTATTTTTCGATGTATAAGACACACTAAGATTTTGAAGAGGTAAACTAAAAAAAAAAGTTTTTTGCACTTTGCAGACCTCCCAAACCCTCTGCCCATCCATTTTTGCAAAGGAGGCGGGGTTTTGGGAGGCAAAAAATGCTGTATTCGGTGTATAAGATGCACCCAGATTTTCACCTTCCTTTTTGGGAGGAAAAAGTTGTGTCTTATACTTTGAAAAATACAGTAATGGGAAGCCAGATTCACTTTACAACCGTGTTACTAATGAACAACCCCAGCGATTTACTTAACAACTTTGGCAAGAAGGATTTGGGCTCAATTGTGGTTTAGGGTTAGGGTTAGTAAGGTGAGTAAGTTGGTTAGGTTGGTTAGCGTTAGTAAGTTGAGGACTACCTACATTTAATTAAGTTAACTGAATTTATCTATTTTCTGGCATCACATAATCGATTGAGTGATTGTTTGCATACTATCAAGTTGTTGCTGATTCTTAGGTGCCAATTGATAATCATTTCATCTTTCATTTTGTTCAGCTTTCCTCTCTTCATGCTTCTTACATTTCTTGTTCGTACTGTAATTTTTTGTAGCTTCAGATTTTTCTCCCCCTGCCTGGTAACATCACCAATTAGACATCATCCCATTCAGTCTAGCCACATCGTAAACACCATTAATTCTCTGAAAGATCCATACTTGTCTCTAGCAATATGTGGCATGCTTTCAGAGGGGCAGTCATCCAGCAATATATCGTCTATCATTTTGTATTTTCAATCCAACTGGCTTTCTTGGTTAAAAAGAAATAAAGGAGTGGTTTATTATTGGCTTGAGGAGAGAGGCGGGGGGGGGGGGGGAGGAGAAGCAGAAGAAGCAGAAGCAGACGAGGAGGAAGGGAAGAAGTAGTAGTAGTGTTAAGGCAGCGTTAAAAAAATATGAGGGGGCTGCAATAGACAGTACAGGTAGTCCTCGACTTATGGCCATATTTGAGCCCAAAATTTATGTTGCCAAGTGAGACATTTGTTAAGTGACTTTTGCCCCATTTTCCTGTCACAGTGGTCAAGTAAATGATCGCAGTGGTTAGAGTTCAGAACCTGGTTGTTAAGTGAATCCCGCTTCCCCCATTGACTCTGCTTATCAGAAGGTCGCAAAAGAGGGTCACATGATGATCTGGGGATTCTGCAATCGTCATAAATATGAACCAGTTGCCACCCAAACCTTGTTCATGTGAGGTTGCAATGATTGTGTGAAAAATGGCCATAAGTCACTTTTTTCAGTGACGCTGTAACTCCCAATGGTCACTCAATGAACTGTTGTTAAGTGGAGGACTACCTGTTATCACCGGGGACATGTTAAGGATGGATATTGGTTCTTGTATGTCTTTGTAAGAACTCCATGCGGGACCCTTTGCTGCAGTGGTGGGTTGCAGGCGGTACGCCCCAGTACGGGGGTACCAGAGCCTGCCTGGAGCACCGGGTACCATTCCAGTACGGTGCTCTGGAGGGCCCACCTGAGCTCTTTACCTGTCCTTTAAGCCTTTGGCGCTTCTGCACACGTGCATGGCTTGTACAGCTTCTGCGCGATGCTCCGCCGAGCAGCTGGAGCATTGCGGAGGTTTATTTATTTATTTATAAAATTTATATGCCGCCCAATCCTGAAGGACTCTGAAGGTTTGCGGAGGCATCGCAGGCAAGTATAACGCATGCATGCGCCGCGTGCGTCCATGTGAGCGACGCCAGGCCCGTTCCAACCGTACCAGTTGGAAAGGGATCCGGAACCCACCACTGCTTTGCTGCTGGGATAGATTTAGCCGCGAAGGACTCTGCTTTCAGCCTCGTGATGCAGACACAATTTCAGTTTTGAAAGCATGAGAAAGTCATGATTTCTCCTGCTGGAAAGCTGCTCCTGGCACTGTAAACCAGAAATGTCTCCCCAAAGTCCTCCCTTCAAAAGTTTAGATTAAGTTTACACATTAAGCCCGATTATGTGCCATCAAGTTGGCAATAACTCAGTTTTGTGGTGGTCTCTATAGAGACATGATGGAATGCTGTGCTAGGAGCAAGTGAAGTGATCCTCTATCTTAAAAGCAGGCAAAAATCAGCTCGACAGCAATGGCAAATAATAAAAAATAATAATTTTTCAAGAAGGCTCTTTATCCAGGAAGAAATACCGTATTGTTCGGAGTATAAGACGTACCTTTTTTCCTCTAAAAAGAGGCTGAAAATCTGGGTGCGTCTTATACACTGAATACAGCATTTTTTGCCTCCTGAAGCCCCACCCCTTCACCAAAATGCCCATGCATAGCCTTATGGAGGTTTTCAGACAGCTCCTGGGGGCTGGGGAGGGCAGAAATGAGCAAAAAACAGGCCATTTTTTTGCCCCCCCCGTCCCCAGCAGCACCTTTATCTACCCACCTACCTACTGTATTTCTCTCTCTCTCCCTACCCACCTATTGTATTTCTCTCTCTTTCTCTCCCTCTCTATCCCTCTATCTACCTACCTACTTTTTTTTTAAATCTGCCTCTTCAAAATCTTGGTGTCTTATATGCCAAAAAATATGGTATACCAAGGATTAGGGTCAATAAAGCTATGGTTATTTGAAAAAAAATGTACTGATGCGGGAAAACCTGCTTCCCAAAGTCAGGAGACAGGACCACGAGAGTGGAGAACACAGGTTTATTGCTAGCAATGGTTCAGAGTAATAACTTGATAAAGTCCGAACTCCGGGCAACGCCCAAAGTTTTTATAGGTTTACAATTAGAACTTCCTTTACATACATCAAGGTACAATACATCAAAACAGGATACAAAAAGAAGATGTTATACTATAGCATATATTCCATATAAAGTTAGGGCTAACGTATCTTACACCATCTGCTAGTTTGGGGAACTTTTCATGTGCCTTGCGCTACAAAATATTGTGGTACATAGGTCAGTAAACATACAAATACATTTGACAAGAATTTCAATACTTTCCTAATATTGCAACAGAGATAGAAGCAAATAAGGGTCAATCTACTTAAGGTTTGAAATCAAATTAGGACCCTTGGGTCCATCTGCATCAGTACTACCGTATTTTTCGGAGTATAAGACCCACTGGGAGTATAAGAGGCACCAAGATTTTGAAGAGGCAAATTTTAAAAAAAGTTTTTGCACTCTGCAAACCCCGCAAAAAATGACCCATTTTTCGTGAAAATGGGCCCATTTTTGTCAAAAAAAAAGGGCATGCATAGCCTTTAGGAGGCTTGTAGAGTGCTCCTGGGGGCTGTGGGGCAAAAATGAGCATAAATTGGCCCATTTTTCGCTCATTTTTGCCCTTCCCAGCCCCCAGGAGCACTCTGGAAGCCTCCTAAAGGCTATACACAGCCATTTTTGCAAAGGGGGTTTTGGGAATCCAAAAACGCTGTATTCAGTGTACAAGACGCACCCAGATTTTCACCCTCTTTTTTGAGGGGAAAAAGGTGTGTCTTATGCTCAAAAAAAGATGGTACATCATTTGAAACTTTTAAAATAGGAGTTATTTTTACAAAAGAAACTCTGGACCAGTTTTGGAAAGCAATACTTATCTTCCCCCAAATACCTACTTAGAGTAGGATGGCGTGTGGATGGGTGTTTATTTGTCAGCAGCAGGTTTCAACAGCCTTAATCGACTTTTTCATTTTAGAAAATGAAGTAAGAGAACTAGGAATATAATAAATTCCATTTGAAAGCCACTGCAAATTCCATGGCTTTCAAATTCCATTTGAAAGCCACTCTGTAAACCGTTAGAGAGGGTTATAACCAGGGGTGGGTTGCTGCCGATTTGCAACCCGCGCGCAATACACGCACGCTGTTCAATGGAAATTGTTCTGCATGCATGCGCAGAACAATTTACAAGTGAACTGTGCACGCGCAGTCACTAAAATCTAACATGGGGGCGACATCAGCGGTTGCTAGGGAACCGGTTCGGGGGCATGTCAGGCCTGGATTGCTGCCGGTTCTGCGACCCAGGCCTGAATTCCACTACCAGTTCGGCCGAACCGGGCTGAACCAGCAGTAACCCACCTCTGGTTATAACACACTATAACAGGGGTAGTCAAACTTTTTATACCTATTGCCCACTTTTGTATCTCTGTTAGTAGTAAAATTTTCTAACCGCCCACCGGTTCCACAGTAATGGTGATTTTATGAAAACCTAATGTTTTTAAATAATGTTATGATTTTTTTTTAAGTCAATTAAATTTAAAAAAAGGGAAGTGCTTCAGTATTGGACAAAAACCCTATTGCCCACCCTGAAAGCTGGAACGCCCACTAGTGGGTGGTAGGGCCCAGGTTGACTACCACTGCACTATAAAGTGCTGTATAATTCTCTAAGTGCTAGTGCTAAATACTATAGTCAATATTAACAAATTTTAGCCTTCTGTTGTAATAGATTTCTTGGTTTGGCCTACACTGTGGGACTGATAAAATTTTAGCCTTCTCTAAACTGAGACTAGAAATTTCTCATGGTCCCATGAAACCTTCTCACACAACCCGGATATTCCCCCCCTCCAGTACTTAAGGAAAATAACTACAACAGCACTCGGGATTCTGAAACAGTATTGTACTGACTTTGTGAGAACACAATCATGAATCACTCACTATTAATCACTACTTGGCAGAGTCCTTCATAATGTCCTACTGCTGTGGATGATTAACCCTACATAGTCAGCTGAATGGGGCAGAACGATGTGGTCAGTGACACATTGGGAAGAAAAGATGGAGGGTAGAACAGAATGTGTGTGTGTTTGTGTGCTTTCTTTATGTGCATGTTTGCTACATAGAGAAGACTGCCATTCTTCCATCTCTTTGTATTCATTAAAATGGTCCCTTGTCCACTTAACTTACACTTAATGTTTTCATGCTTTGGTAACTTTTATTCTACCAAACTTTTATGGCAGGGGTGGCAAACTCAAGGCCCAGGGGGCCAGATACGGCCCATGGAGTGCTTAGATCTGCCCCACAGGGCCACCCTGGAAACAGTAAAAGATCGGCCTGCGGTGCCTCTGCCCGTGAAAATGGAGCTTGGGAGAGCTGCATATTTTCACTGGCAGAGGGTTGCAGGAGGCTGCCACAGCCAAAAACGGAGCTCAGAAGCCCGTTTTCACTGGCAGAGTGCTCTGGCCACCACAGCCACCCCGGACACGAGTGACATTGAGTACCTGTATTTATTTACTAATTTCGGTGTGGTGAAATGTACTCTGGATTCCCAGGGGTGAAGGGCTGAATTCCAGAGGAGCACAAAACAGTAAAATTTAGATAGTTGGTTGAGAGGAAGAGAGTTAAGAAGCTCTTCCTTAGGAGTTCCGACATTGCCTGTGTATTTATTTATAGGAGGAAAATGTCCGGACGAAACGTAATTTCTAATGATGGGTTTTCTCCTTTACCAGAGGGAGCCCCCATGTGGAGTACTGTGAAGTCATTACCAAGGCAACTCCATAGCACTGTACAATAGAAGCCATTTTAAGGCATACAGTAGAAGACATTTTAAGGCACAACAGGCTATATCTTAATAAAACACCCCCGAGGGGTGTTAAGGGTGTCTTACATTTTTCTCCAGAGAGTAAGTCATCTATGTACTGTTCTCAAACTCCTTTTCCATAGAGAAATCCCACTTTATCAGGGTACCCTAATAAACTGCTTATAGAATAGAATAACAGAGTTGGAAGGGACCTTAGAGGTCTTCTAGTCCAACCCCCTGCTCAGGCAGGAAAACCTACACCAGTACAGACAAATGGTTATCCAATCTCTTCTTAAAAGCCTCCAGTGAGGTGGCAGCTACAATATCCAAAGGGGATGATTTATTAAGTACAGTGTGATACCAATTATGATTTACTCATAATTACTCTGCCACAGAAAGGAAGGGGTCAAGCTATTTTCCAAGGCACCGAAAGGCTAGATGAGAAATAATGGATGGAAACTGATCAAGGAGCCATTCAAGCTAGAAATAAGGAGACATTTTCTGATACTGAGAACAATCGACCCATGGAACAGAAGTTGCCTTCGGAAGTTATGCGAGCTTCATCATTGGAGGCTTTCAAGAAGGGACTGGACTGCCATCTGTCAGGAATGGTGTAGGGTCTCCTGCTTGGCTGGAGGGTTGGACTAGATGACCTAAAAGATGACCTTCCAACTCTATTTAATGTAATGTAATGTAATGTAATCTTAATACTCAGCAATTTAAATAAGGCATGATGTGCAATCCTGACAATGGTGATGTGTTCAGCAAACTATCATTATATGTTCACAGAACATATTGGGAAAAGCAAACTAGCCTTCTACAACAAGAGTACATCTAAGGTCACTAACCTTTGGAAACAGTGAGAAGGTTTTGTTGTCAATTGTGAAGTAGTATAGAAATTCGCCATCGTACCAGATGCTCTTTCCCACCGGTGAATTTTGTTTCGTCATTGCAAAGAGATGGCTCGGATCGCAACAATCTTTGAGAAGTTTCCTGATAGAAAAGAGGAAGGAGATACGGTAAAACAACCACGGTAGATATTATGGTAAGAGGCAGGGACGGGATTCAACCAGTTTGCGCAAACCAGTATTTCCGGTGATCAGTCGGTCCTGTCCATTTGCCCCTCCACTAGTCTGTCCTATATTTCCTTTGTTTGAAGCCCAGTGTGAGCAAAGCACATGCTCTGTGAACCAGTTGTTACACCGTTGAATCCTACCACTGGTAAGAGGCATTTCTAAGCTTTCCGGAGCAGAATCAGGCAAATTCTCAACCCAAAACTGGTGGTAGGACCATGATCCAGATATGTTCTTTTTATAGGATAGTCTGTGGACACTAAAACTAATCCAGAGCTGTATGAGGAGTTACTTCTGCCTCTGTTTTCTCATCTAAAGCAGTGTTTGAGGGGTCCTTGGTGCTCTCTGAGCTTGTTTTCTTGCAGACATTTCATTACTCGAACTAGGTAACATCATCAGGGCTAGCGTGAAATGTCTACAAGGAAACAGCCAAGTTCGGAGAGCACCGAGGACCACTCATTTCAACCCTGAGCTACAAGCATTCTTCTTTATTGGTAAAACAGTGTTTCTCAGCATGCTGGCTGAGGAATTCTGGGAGCTGATGTCCACACATCTTAAAGCTGCTAAAAATGAGAAATGATGATCTAAAGCAGGGGTTGGCAACTTTTTGGAGCTCAGGGACCACTAAATTCATAATTTTAATTCCCATGGACCACCAACATGATTTTAAAAAAAAGATAAATAGTATTTCGTACAATATAAAAAATGCACATAATTTTTCTGCAGACCACAAAGTTTTCTCACGGACCACCAGTTGGTGACCAGTGATCTAAAGGTTCCTGGATTTCTGCTCTTGAGATTGTCTTTAGCTGCCCAACATTGCCCAGTTACATATGGATATTATAATGGAAGTCGACTGCAGTATCCGTTTTATCTTCCGGACTCCAAGTAGATGGAATTCTGGGAGTTGAAGTCCACAAGTTGCTAAGGTTGGACACCCCTATCCTACACAGTTCTAAGCCAACACAGCAATGTTCCCTCTAATTTTTTTTCAGTGTGAGCGGGAAAGTATAGTGTTTGAGCGGCACAGTTTCATGCCTGAGCACCTAAGAGAGCCACAGTTTTAACTGCTGTCACGTCTGCTGGACATTTGCGCAACATTCCAAGCGTCAAGCGCCGATTGCGAGCGAGGTTTCAGCCTGATGAATGCCAGGCATGAAAATGTGCTACTCAAACACTATACTTTTCCGCTCACCCTGAAAAAAAAAAGACTTCTGCTCAGCTTTTACATTGTTAGACTGGCTAGAGAGAGACATGGCACCAACAGGGTCCTGGCATTTTGCAGGCAACCTGTCCTCTCACATTCTTTGGAATGCAACCCATCACATTTGAATTAGATTTTGCCAATTATCCTATTAAAAGATAATCCTATTATTCTAAAATACGACTAATTCAATATTAAAAACTGTAAATATTTAATCCTGATAAATAATAGCAGTAATTGTTATTTAGTATGATTAAAATCAGTATTGATATATCAATATAATATCTATCAAAATTGACAATAAACACTAAAATAAATACAAATATATAATGTGAAATATAAATGTAATAAATATAATATATAAATGCAACATAAATGTAATAAAATAATTTATCATGAAACTCTCCCCCTTTAAAGTAGTAAGATCAATTAAATAGTCTAGCAAGTTTGGACTATATGCTATATGTTATGTTACTTAACAATATATATACCTCAGAATCAGATACAACATCCACATCATTTCCAACTGAATCAATAAAACCATATGCCATGCCAAAACTATTTTAAATAAAGATATGAAATTAATCAAGTCTTGCATTTATTTTTCAAAATGAAAGTACTATTTTTTTGTTATTTGAGTTTGTACGCCATCTTTTCATCTCCAAGGTATTCAAAGCAGCTAAAAGATTTTTTTAAAAAAATTTGAAATCTACTTAAAAACTGATGTTAACATCACCATAATCTAATTCAAAAAGCCTGGCTAAAAGGGGAATTATCCTTTTCTAAAACCAAAAAAGAAAGAACTGCTTGTATTCTGTAGTATTTAATCAATGCATAGCTTTCAAATGTAATCCAAATTATATATCTAAACAACATTATAAATCATTTAAATATCAGAAGATTCGAGCATTGTTTTTTCTGATCTCTTGGCAGAAAGGATGTGTACTGGCATTTTATGGAATTTAAAATGATTAAGTCCATGACACAAATTGCACAATAGGAAATCCAGGCCAGAATGCATTTAACTCATTGTATCACCAGGGACCAGAATTTAGCAGGCCCAGGGAAAAAAAAGTAGGTAAGGCCACTTTATAGCTAAATTTGATACCATTAAAAATTAAATAGGATTAAAATCTGTGGTTTATAATTTACCCGGTTGTGCAATGTCGCCTGCCCCACTCCTTTCGCCGGCAGTAGCCCGCTGCACCAAGGGGGCATGTAAGAGGGAGGGGGAAAACAGGAGGAGTTACGAGTCGGGGGAGCAGGTTGAAAGCCGCCACACAGAGGGGGCAGCGGTGGAAAGGCAGCCAACCAGCCTGCCACCGCCGGCCACCGCCAGCCCCGCCGCTCTTCCCCCCCCTTCCCAGCCCCACAGAGTCCAGCAGTCGCAGCAGAAGCAGCCCCGGGTCTCCACTGCCGCTCTCCGCATTTTCTGGGCGGGGTCTCGCAGGAAGGAATCCCCTCTCCAAGGGATCCCCCGCCCCGAACATGGACTTGAAGAGCCGTGCTCTTCAAAACAAGTCTGGGGAGGTCCTTTGCAGGCGGCCAGTTGTAGCCGCCTGCAAAGGACTTCCCCACGTTTCCTTTACAGAAATCTCTGCGCGGCAGATAGAAACTGCTGCGCGGGATTTTTTTGCGACGTGCGCGGCCGCGCAGGCGCGCACCTTAGAGGGAACAGTGCAACACAGTTCTAGGCGGCATAAACAGAGGGATAGAATGAAGATCACGTGAAGTGTTAATACCACTTTATAACGCCTGGTAAGGCCACACTTGGAATAGAAATTTCTAATTGACAGTTAGAACAATTAATCAGTGGAACAGAAGATGCCTCCAGAAGTTGTGAATGCTCCAACAGTGGAAGTTTTTAAGATGTTGGATAACCATTTGTCTGAAGTGGTGTAAGGTTCCCTGCCTGAGCAGGGGGTTGGACTAGAAGACCTCCAAGGTCCATTCCAACTCTGTTATTCTATTCTACTCTAAATGGTAAGCTTCCATCTGTCTCTTCTTCCTGAGCAGATGGACTCACTTCCTGCAACAGCTAGTCTCCATTTTAAGATGAGACTTATGAAGCTGACACCTTCTGGTAAATAAAGGTGACCCTGCTTTGAAATAGAAATGCAAAAGGAGAACCCCTTGGGACTCATTCTGTTCTGATCTAAAATAATTCCAGAGGTTGGGCCCTGGAACTCTAAGCAACTTGGAAACGATGCCTCCAACGACCTTAGCCATTTCCTGCCATCTGTGACTAATGGGATGATTAATTCATCAGACAGCTGATAAGTCCTTCCCTTCTTTCTTTTGCTTTTTGCTTCTGAGCCTTCTTAGCATCATATGTTTGCTAAAAATGGATTGCATTAAAGCACCTGGGGATCATCACAAAAATAATGCAGAAAAAGGAGATTCACAAGCAGAAATTTGGACCATGTGGATTTAGGGCAGTGGTAGGCAACCCACGGCTCTGGAGCCGCATGTGGCTCTTTTATCCCTCTGCTGCAGCTCCCTGTCACCAATCGGCTCCACAATTGATAGGGCTTTCAGTTAGGACAGGTAGAGGAAAAAGGATGCCACACTAGGAGGAAACTCTATGGTGGGGGAACCAGACTTCTGGTTGGCTCCAAAACTGAACGGGGGGCTTCTGGTTAGGACTTTTGTGGCTCTTTTGAGTGTTTAAGGTTGCCGACCCCTGACTTAGGGGAAAGGTGGGGAGAATTGCAAAATGATCCAACCTTGTAGTGTTACAGGGCAGAAGATGAGTCCTAGCTAATGCTGATTTACGCTCTCAGCAGCATTTTTCCCGAAAGAAAGACCCACTGACTTCAATGGGACTGACTCTTTGTTTAAGTGGACCCTAGATGCCCTTCTTCCCTGCATCTGAATCCTTCAAGATAGTATTTAGATTCATGTAACCATATTGAGGAATGATGAAGTGCATTTGAACATGCAAAAGGTTGGTGCATTTTTATGGGTTAGTGTTTTGTCCAGATCTGGTTTACTCTTGAGGTATTAAGCAAAACCAGATGTATTTAATAAATAAGTTAAGCATGAGGTATGAATGTAGCTATGCAATAGGTGCCCAGATTCACAATCTGAGCACTATTGTTGATTAGTTAATAATCGGGTTGCCTAGAATTCAGCAAGCTGAACATAGAATTTTATATTCCCCCCCTCCCTCTCTCTCTCTCCCTCCCTCTCTCCCTCTCCTTCCCCCCTCTTTCACCCTCACACACACAAACATCCACTGTGAAAGTTCTCTAAGCTAAAGAAGCCCTTGTTTCAATTTTACCTCCATAATTAAAAGTCAAAACTCCTTATATATTCTGAGGATTGCCAATAGCAACTTATCTATTCCCCTCTTCCTGCTTAGCCAAATATTAACTGCCTATACCAGCCTTGGCAGTTGAGAATGAAGGTATTTCCAATTCCATTAAATTTCCAACAGCGGCCAATCAAAGGATTCCAGAGAAATGCAATGAGCTGGGGTTAGAGGTAATGAAAGGATAGTTTTTATAACCCCGTAATTCCTTGCAGATATATAACTCATAATTTCTCCCTTTTCTGTACTGGTTAGGCTGCGCCTATGCGATTGCATCCAATTATGGGCACTGCATTTTGGCAAGACTTCAACCTGAACACGCATAAAAGGAGAACATTTCAGAGGATCAGGGGCCTGCAGCAAAAAATGCACAATGAAAAGTTGGATGCACTGGGTGTGCTTAGCCCAGAGATGGGAACTTTGCTAGGAGACAAGGTAGCTATTTTCAAATATGTGAAGGGCTGTCATTAAAAGACAAGGCAGAATTGTTCAGAACGGTTCCAGAAAACAGGATAAAGAACAGCAGATTTAATCAGAGTGGACATCAGGAAGAATTTTCTGACACCACCTCGGAAGGCAGCGATACTCCTGTTGTGGCCCGCCAGCAGAGCTGGCAGCCGAGTCGGACAGTGAGGAGGTTGGGGAGGAACATGGGCCAGTCCTGGAGTCTGGGGAAGGCTCTGATGAGGGCTCTGCATCAGAGGCAGAGAGGGGGCCAGGGCTGTATGCCAGTTATCAGCTGCCTTCAGAGTCTGACATCAGTGAGGCAGACGAGTCCCGAACTCTGTTATGGGCTGGGACAGTTTCCTGCAACCAGCGAGAACGGAGCTTGGGAGAACCACCCCAGATGTGGCAATGGCAAAGGTAAATCAAGTAAAGGTTGCCCTTGACTTACATCCATTTATTTAGCGACCGAAGTTACAATGGCACTAAAAGAAGTGATTATAACCACTCTTCACAATTACCGCTGTTGCAGCATCCCCAGCTTGGCGACTGGCATGTACTTATGACAGTTCCAGTGTCCAGGGATCATGTGGTCACGTTTTGTGGCCTTCTGGCAAGTAAAAGGGAACCCAGATTCGCTTAACATCCATGTTACTAACTTAACAACTGCTGGGAGTCATTTAACAGCTTGGCAAGAAAAAGATGTAAAATAGGACAGAATTTGCTGAACAGCTGCCTTGATTAGCAATAGAAATTTTGGGCTCAACTGTGGTTGTAAGCCAAGGACTATAACTATAGAAGAAGTTAACTTCTTATAGTTAAGATCGAGAGATACGTAACATGTTACTACACTACAATCCAGTGTTCTCCAAACTATCAGCTATCATTTTATATTTTATATCCAACTGGTTTCTTTCTTAGTTAAAAAAAAAATAGGAATGTTTTATTATTGCCTTGAAGAGAGGGGGGAGAAATAATGCAATAAAGTAAATGAATTAGGAGGAGGAGGAGGAGGAGGAGGAGGAGGAGGAGGAGGAGGAGGAGGAGGAGGAGAAGAGGAAGAAGAAGCTGCTTTTAGAGAAGGGGAGAACAGAGCAATTAAGGATTTTATTTTGAAAGCAGCTTAAAGAGGAAGTTTTCCCATGAAATTTTGCAATTCTCTGGCAGGCAGAGGAAGGCAGCTGAAGGATGTACACACAGTTGCCTGATTACATGTTATCAACATCCCCAGCGTAAATCATGTGTAAGAACCACGTTAACTCTGTCTTCACTCTTTCTGCCTTATTTACTCAGCCCTTTTCTCCATTTTTGTTCTCTTGCCCCTCCCCCAATTCAAATTTCTTTTAAACTGTAGAACATTTTACTTAATAAAAATTGATTCTAGAAAAAAAATATTTTCTTTGCTCACACGTTAGAAGAATTCAAAAACACTAAAAATAGAAATGCAAACATGCAAACACAATTCTGCTTTGAATCAAAAAGTTTATCTTTCCATGGTGAGTTCAAACATGAAAAATGCCAGAATTTTATATTAGGACTTCAGTAAGACTGTACCTACTTGGGCGTATTGCCAATACGGACCAGAGATTGCAGCTATGTCCAATGAGGAGCAGCTACCATCAATGGCATCGACCTGATCCCAAACCATCATTTTTATACCTTTTTCACATCTCTATTCCTATGGAATATCCGTGGCACGACAAAACCGCGCTCGACTAAGCCGCGCCCGATTAAACCACGTCGCTGACGTCATCAACAGGGCGACAACAGCGAGCGCGGAGAAAGAAGGGCGCTTTAAATAGCGCTTTGAAAGCAAGCCGATTCAACTTAAGGTAAGGGTTAGGTTTAGGTTTAGGTTTAGGTTAAGGGTTAGGTTTAGGTTAAGGGTTAGGATTAGGTTTAGGGTTAGGTTAAGGGTTAGGTTTAGATTAGGTTTAGGGGGGTTAGGTTTAGGGGTTAATTTTAGGTTTAGCGTTTACAGCGTGCTTCTGTCTCCGCGCTGTTGTCGCGCTGTTGATGACGTCAGCTACGCGGTTTCGTCGAGCACAGTTTTGTGGTGGAACCGGAATATAGCCATAGTAACTTCCTCTTTTTGCAAGGTCAATGTGCCCATCTGATATGTCCTGTCCCCTGCAGTCTCCACATACCCCCATGTGGATTTGAAGTTCTCAGATACCTGTTACTTTCAGTTCCTCATTTCCCGCCCACTCATACTTCCTGTACTAAATATATTTACGTCAAGTACAGACTTTGCACAAGTCAGCACATTTGGAAATGTTAGTCTGATACATTTTGCAATTATATTAGTTTAAAACTTTGGTTCAGCAAGGCCTGCAAGCTCACTCCTAGGCCTATTACCTGCAACTTTCCAATGGATATTTTTCTCTCCTCAGACAGGATTCCATTTTCGTAACGTCTATCCATATTCAGCGCAGCAATGCTTTTGATGACTCACATGATCCAATGAGGGTTAAGTTTAATGGGCATAAGTAATCACAATTTTAAAGCATGTCACTATGTGATGACATGTTTGCAGCGGGTGTTAAATGAATGCCATGGTCATTAAGTGAATGTATTGTTTGCTTTGAGGTGGATTTTTGCCAGGAACTGGAAGTTGGGCTATCTGTGTATGTATGGAGCTGCCACCAGACTCCGACAGCTAGGGGCCCTATGAGTCGGCCCTGGAGGATGTGGAGGATCCTGAACAGGGTTCTGACTCTGAGCAGGGCGCAGAGACTGGTTGGCCACCATTGGGGAGGAGACAAGGGAGAGTGATCCAGAAACCAACAGTGAGTTGTTCCGGGATGCACGCCTTTGAAGAGCTACTCGGCATCAAGAACAACTACGTAATTACAGGAGGTAATTACGCTCAGCTGATGGTCATTAGGCTCCTCTCCAGACTATAAAAGAGACTGCTTGTGCCACGCCCTTCTTGCAGAAGTCAACGCTTGGACTAAAGAGAAACTAACTTGGCAGGCTGGATTGCTGCCAGAGTTTGTTTGAACTGCTGCCAAGGTTTGACGGACTTGCTGCCAAGGTCCTTATCTGTTTGTTTACTTGGCTTTCAGCCACCGAGAATCTGGTCTTGTTATTAAAGGACATTCTCATTAAGCGTGTCTCGGCTTTCGTTACTGGACGGAGGAGGGGGTCAGAACATATAGGTAAAGGTTTTCCCTGTCCAGATGTGTCCGACTCTAGGGGTAGTACTCATCTCCATTTCTTAGCCGAGGGAACCAGCATTGTCTGAAGACATTTCCGTGGTCAGCTATGACTATATGCCGAGGCACATAAAACACTGTCATCTTCACAACAAAGTGGTACCTATTTATCTACTCACATATGCATGTTTTCGAACTGCTATGTGAGCAGGAGCTGAGGCAAGAACTGGGAACTCACTCCATCCTGTGATACTCTGGTCTTCAACCTAGGCTGTTGGCTTTCTAGTTGACAAGCTCAACATCTTTAACTGCCGAGCCCCCCCCCCACACGCGCGCACACACACACACACACACACACACACCCCATCTGTAAATTCTTCCAAGCTATTATTGCAACAGATGGTCAACATGATTTCACACAATCCATTCTGTAAACAGGACTTATTTAAGGTAAGCATCAAAACATTTCCTCTTGAACTTTCAGTGCTATACCCAATTGAGGCTGCTGACTTAAGAAATGGAAGGCTAATTTGAGACATTTTCTTACCAGTGTCCCTTAAAGCTATTGTCCCTTTTAAGCTTTCAAGGGAATTATTTTTTCCCTTCTAGATCAAAACATCAACTCCACGATTTTTACATTATTTCCACCCGACAATTCCTTTTGGACACCCCAATGGCTAGAAGTATGCACAATCTCTTTAAAGATTAATATTGGGATGAAATAGGAACTGTTTTTATTGGGACATACAGGTAGCCAAATGGAAATGATTTATGAAAGGCTGATTTTCTATATGGTAACTCCAGCATTATTAAATGCATAACAATGGAGAAATAATGAAATACCGACAATGGAGGACTGTGGATGGTACATATGGCAATGGATTATAAAGATGGCAACATTAGCAGAACTGGCTAATGGGCTTTTGTGGACCTTTTTTCTGAAAACAGAAAAAAAAATTAAATGGGTTTTGGATTTGGTGATCGAACAAAAAATTGAATGTGGGATAGAAGGAATGTCTCTGTGAAGTAATCTGAGAGAGGGAGGAGAGATCATTTATAACTGCTGCAAAGAAGATTGGAAGTAATTGCACTTTTTCTTTTTATTATATTTTTTTGCCTGCTTTTTTCTTCTTTCTAACTTTTCATCATTATGTACTTTCATGCTTATCTTTCATCTATGTAAAAAAAATTAATCAAAATCTTCAATTATGTATGATTCCAGACATAACAAAACTGAAGCCAGATTTTTTCCTTGGAAATTCCTTTTGGGGAAGCTGGCACATATATTTTTGGGATCAGGTGTCAGGCGCAAGAAACCAGGAGATGGAATAGAGTTCTAAAGTATTAAGAGTTTATTTCATCCTACAAGAACCCGGTCTACTAATGGTCAAGGCAAAATGGCTCTGGATTCAACCGATTGAATTCACAGAAATCTGTGAAGTTAACAAATTTCACAGGGAGGGAGCTGGACTTAAATTTATTCTGGCAGTGTAGCAATTCCAAACTGATGACTCGTTTGACCCCTGCCCTCACTCTCCATCAGGTTACCTTCACAATTTATTTTCTTTAATGAAAAACAATGTGGGGACTATTATTAAAAGGTAAGACTGCAAAATTCATTGAATGAGCCAAACCTTAAATCTACCCATTTTTCACAAGTGCATCCTTATTGTGACATCTGGCCTGCACCTTTCTACTAATGTTTCTATTCCAGTGCGATCCAAGCAATGTTTCCTAAATAAAAAGTTTACAATGAAAAATATTATTCCGGGGTATGGAATGCTGCGGTGCATACTACAACTAGCATGGTAAAGGTAGTCCTCGGCTTACAACAGTTCATTTAGTGACTGTTCCAAGTTACAACAGAACTGAAAAAAGCAACGTGACCGTTTTTCACAATTGCAATAGTTGCAGGTCAAAATTGATCAAAATTCAGATGCTTGGCAACTGGTTCATATTTACGAAAGTTGCAGTGTCCCAGGTCACATGATCATTATTTGTGACTTTCTGACAAGTAAAGTCAATGGGAAAACCAGATTCACTTAACAACCATGTTACAGGTAGTCCTCAACTTACAACAGTTCATTCAGTGATGGTTCAAAGTTACAATGGCACTGAAAAAAGTAACCTAGGGCCAATTTTCACACTTATGACTGTTGCAGCATTCCCATGGTCCCGTGATTTACATTTAGATGCCTAAATTGACTCACATTTATGACAGTTGCAGTGTTCTGAAATCATGGGATCCCCTTATTCGACCTTCTGACAAGCAAAGTCAATGGGAAAACCAGATTCATTTAACAACCATGTTACCAATTTAAGAATTGCAGTGACTCACTTAACAAATGTGGTGGGAGAAGTTGCAAAAAGGGGGCAAAACTCACTTAACAAATTTCTCACTTAGCAGCATAAATGTTGGACTCAATTGTGGTCGTAAGTTGAGGACTACCTGTACTAACTTAACAACTGAAGCGATTGACTTAACAACTCTGGCAAGAAAGGTCATAAAATGGGGCAAAATTCACTTAACAAATGTTTTGCTTAGCAACAGAAATGTTGGGCTTCATTGTGGTTGTAAGTCGAGGACCGCCCATACAGGCTGCCTAGAGAGGTAACTGTCCCCAAATGCATCATCTGTATTCTATGTGGAATGAATGAAAACAAAAAGCTGAATTCAAAAGCGAACATGTGTACCAACATCCAAAGAGACAGATGCAGACATGATGATAGTTGCATGTTATATAATTATTTTACAACTACCTTTCCCACGCCAGAGTCTAAGCACAGATTACGCTCTAACAAATTAACAGAAGCAAAAGTGAAATGCAGCGATTTTAATCAGTATTTGGCTGAACTCTTTTTAACCCTAAACACATCATTAGGGATGAAGCTTAAATTACGTCAATTAAAGGTCTCACAGGATATCCTAAATCGGAAAAGAGCTGGTCCAAAGGGATTTGCTGCGAGCACAGTGTGTAAGAAACTACACTGTTGAAGAAACTACACAATGCGTAAGAAATTTTAAAGTGGATTTTTTTTCAATAAAAAAAGTGGGAATTAGCACGCTGTAAGAACTCAAGTCTGTTTGCTTAATCTATGATTCAACATATTGTGTTCAGCAAAGGGTCGATTCAATAATCTTAAAGTAAACATTTGTCTCGACATTTGAACAGAAAGGATCTATGGGTCTAGATTTCCGGGTTTTCCTATTCAACATGGACTCAATCCTAAAAGTTCAGGACTGTGCCTAGCAGAGAAAGAACGCAGGGAAAAAACTATTTGTGGAGTTCCTGGTGCTCTCTGAAGGCTGTGGCGAGTGTGGAGAGAATGCAAGGAAAATATTTGTGGAGTCCATTTGTGGTGCTCTTTGTGCTCAGTTATTTGCTTGCCAAACAAATGAAAAGGCAAACAAACAATCAAGTTCAGAGAGCATCAATCCTGAGCTACAGATTCTCTTCTTAAAGATGGTGTTAAAGAAAGTAGGGAGAAGATAAAGTACCCCAGATGACACACTATTAAATGGAAAAGGGGAGGCAGGAGAAGGGGAAACAGAAAAGAAAATATTAAATATGTAAGTATATATTCGAGAGCAAGATCTAAAGGGGGGGGAACATAACTAGGGTAGACTAGCGAAGATAAGGGAATAAGAAATGATACTAAATTATATTTGGGTTGGAGGAAATACCATCCCAAGGAAACACTTTTTTTGAAATATACACTAATAACAATAGAAAAAGAAAGGGAGAGAGGAGGAGAGAATGAAAGAAAGACAGAGGAAAGAAGAAAAAGGTAAAGAGAGGAAGGTGGGAAGGACAAAAAGAGAAGGAGAGAGGGTAGGAAGGGGAAGAGGAAGAGTGGGAGTAGGGAAGAGGTAAGAGAAGAAGGAAGAGGTAAAGAGAGGAGGAAAAGAAGAGGTAAGGAGAGGAGGATGGAAGGGAGAGAAAGAAGGAGAGGGTAGGAAGGGGAAAAGTAGGAGTAGGAGAAAGGGAAGGGAGGAAGGAAGGGGAAGGAGAGGAGAAAGAAAGAAAGAAAGAAAATAGAGAAGGAAAGGATGGGTGGGGAAAAGAAAGGGAAAAGAAGGTGATGATACAACAGGAGGAAGGGATGGTAAATAAAGCAACCCAAACTACATATTATAATCTATTAAATGAAATAATAAATATATAAGAATGATAAATGTAAAGAATAACAACAATGTGAATGGATACTTAAAATGGCATGTAAGAGAATAAAAAATAAAAAAATTCTTTGAAAAAAACAAAGAGGGTGTTTTTATCTCGCCAACTAAACCAGCTATCTAAACAGTGCGTTGCTTCACCTAGAAAAAGGATTGCTGAGGTAAGCTTTCTTTCAAAAGAAAGCATAAAGGGAAGGATGCTTTTTAAGCACAGATTTCACTGCCCCAAGACACCGCTAATTTAGCCGTGTCTCAGAAAGGAAGTGAGATTTTAACTGTTTAAATACAGACTAAGAGAAGCAAGAGCATGTTAAAAGCTAAAGCAGGCACTTCCTGCAATCTTGTATAAGAGTCTTGCAGAACACCTGAATTTAATGTTTATAGAGATTTTTAAGTCATCCAGGTCATGGTTGTCCCAAACGTGTTTTTCTTTTCCTCCCCAAAAGGCAACTGGACTTTGTTTTTCCTTGAAGACGTTTTGCTTCTCATCCAAGAAGCTTAGCTAAATGTCTACGGAGATCCTTAATCATGCAGGTGACGGTTGTCCCAAGGGTGCTTTTTCAATCAAATATGTTTTATTTTCATTTTTCATTTTCATTTCATACAGTCACTTATATACTGTGCATAACCGGGGCCATATAACATTGAGCAATAAACACAGCCATCCTTGTCAAAAATACTCCCCAAAATACAAACCCAACATACCACTTCAACCCTCCATACACCCTTTCTTTCACCCCCCTCCAACTTTCCTTTCTCCCCTCCAACATTCCCCTCTCCTACTTCCCCTCCCCCTCTATCACTCCTTTCTCCCAATACACTCCCTCCCTTCCACCTCACCCTCCTTCTGATCCTCTCTCCCACCCTCTCTACCCCTCTTTCTTCTTTCCCTCTGCTCCTCCCTTCGGTGTATTTCTACTATCTATCAATATATTCAGCTTCTTATTTTTACACTAGAATTAAAAAGGCAACAGTATACAAGTGCAATCATGTTACTTTAAAATCTAGCACATACTATATTTCCCCCCTCCCCCCTATGACCCCACCTCCCTCCCCCCCCCCGACTTCCCAGAGCCTGTACACGGTATAGCTTTTTATCAAACACAGTCTAAGATATATTGAAACCAAGGAAATTAAAAAAAGAAAAGAAAAGAAAAAAGAAAAAAAAAGGTCAATAAAATCTCTGCGTTGAACTCAGCTTCTTGCCATTACACAAACTTTAAGCAGTTTACATTGTTCCTAATCTTAGTTGTTTGATTACCTGCAGGATTTCCCCAGAAGTTATTTGTGAGTTCAACTTTTGCCTGTACTCTTCTCTAACTAGGGGTATTATCTCTTTATCTAAGTGTCTGTCTATATCTAAACCCTTAATTTTGTCCCCTTTGTACCTCCTTCCCTCTATAACACAAGGGTGCTTTTTCAAGAGGCAACTGGACTTTCTGGTTTTCCTTTGGAGACGTTTCATTTCTCATCCAAGAAGCTTCTTCAACATTTTCCAAGGAAAAACAAAGAAAGTCCATCTGCCTTTTGAAAAAAAAACAAACACCTTTGGGATCGAAGAAGCTTCTTTAATGAGAAGTGAAATGCCTTCAAGAAAAAACAATTTAGCTAGAATAGGATGTGAGGATTTAATGTTAATGGAGGATTTTATAAATAAGTAAATGAAATGCCAGTATGTGGTTATATATTAACTCTTGGTATATTTTATGATGAAGGACTTTTAAATATAGTCAAATAAAAGTGGAGGTATGATGATGGTAATATAATAAATATCCGAGTTAAGATATTAGAATTAATATGAATTATATTTGAGGACGGTGGAAGAGATGCACAAAAGCCTTTTGTAACCAACTGATATACTTTCTACAGTATGTAAAGGAGGAGGATTTGTATGTTTGTTTTGAAAATAAAAATTTTAATTAAAAAAGAAACAAAGGAAGTGCAGTTGCCTTTTGAAAAAAAAACACATTTGGATGAATCGCTTTAAAGTAACCCCACCTTTGCATTAATGGTGTTTAATTCCATGTATTAAGATCACCAGGGTTTTTACCTTCAGCTTAAGTGAACCCCCTCCTGTTCAAATACACTGCCCTCATAGGTGTCATGTTTAACTGGGATGGGTGTGATCTGCTTAGAAGGTTTATGCAACATTGCATTCAACCAGCCGGTGCGCATTATCTGAGCAGCCCAATAATTTAAAAAAAGGTGAAATTAAAACCTCGGTAGAGTAAAAGGGTTGAAACAGACCCACTCTTGAAAGAGAGAATATTTTTTCCTAGACCTTTAAAAAAAAGTATGTATAGTCATTAAGAAAAGATCTTTAAGCCTTGGTTAGGCAAAGGGGACCTTCATCCTCCCTGCATTTTATCAGCAAGGACACAACTTTTTAAAAAAATCCTGCTGGCAAGCTCCTTCCCCAAGGGGATGAAAGATTTTCAAAGAGGGGGGAGCTGGATCTTCCTAAAACGGGCGCTCCTAGTTTTCATGACAGAGACACGCATTTTAAAGTACCCAAAGCAGCGGTGCCATTCAAGATTCACTGCGCAACTCGAGGCTCTTTGTCTGGTTCCGAACGCGCACGCCGCACACTGGCCAGGGGGGCGTGCTCTGTCTTGAGGACTAACCCCCCCCCCCCCTGCGTGGTCATATCAATGATCCGGGCGGCCCAGGGCTCAATAACAATTATTACAATTACAATCAGAATAGAGCTGGAAGGGACCTTGGAGGTCTTCTAGTCCAGCCCCCTGCTCGAGCAGGAGGTCTTATACCATTTCAGACAAGGGACTTGTCCAGTCTCTTCATAAAAAATAAGATCCACAACGTTCCTTCTGCCCAAATTTGGTGCACTCCTACAAAAATGCCTTTGAAAAAATCCTGATACAAAACTGCAGGGTTAAAGTAGACACGTTTCATTACAGGCTAAGAGTATAAAATTGGACAATTGGATAGTCATTTGTCTGGAACGGTATAGGGTTTCCTGCATTAAAAGTCAATCATTAGCTCCTTGTTGTTATACCTGTTAAACTATTTCTCAGTTCTGCGATCGCTTGGACAAGCTTATGAGTTTGAAGAACAAATTCCCTCTAGATTCAAGACCAAATACAGGTGATCCTCAAGTTACGACCTCAACCAACATTTCTGTTGTTAATTAAGCAAGACATTTGTTGGGTGAGCTTTGCACCCAATTTACGACTGCTTGTTCTGGGGTTAACGGATGTATTTTTCAGCCAAATGAGGCAGCCTGTCACCTTATTCCCCAGTGGAGAATCACATTGAAAACTCAACCCTCACTACATCCAGTTCCATAGCTTGCAAAAACAGGAGTTTCGCATGCAATTCATTAATATTGTTTAACGGGTCTTTGATTTTTTTTTGTGTGTGTGTGGGGGATATTCCCATTTCATTGACTGTAAACAGGGAAGACCCAATGCCACGAATGTCCCCATCCCGGCTGCCCACCCTTCGCCTCGGAAGGAGGAAGAGGAGGCGGCGGCGGCGAGGAGAGCCCACCTGAACTCGGCCGCGGCGCTGTGGTTCCTCCGCCAAGCCCTGCCCTGCTGCCGGAGCACCTCGGGCACGATCTCCTTCTCGTCCGGCAGCCGGTAGACCGGGAAGATGTAGAGCCAGTAAAGCACCAGGAAGCCCAAAGCGCTGGCGCCCACCGGCAGCCGCGACGCCCGCGGCCCTTTGCAGAGCGCCAAGCCCAGCGCCATCCTCCGCTCGCCGAGTCGTCAGTCCCGGGGAGGCCGAGGGCGGGAGACACCGCCGCCGCCGGCGCCGCCGCCTCCTCTTCCAAGGGCCGGCGGGAAGGAAGGCGGGCGACCCCAGACCCCCCATGCAGGGACGGACGGCCCCGCGCGGCTGCCGGCGCCGCCGACTTCACGGCGAGACGGCTTCCGAGGATGCTGCGGATGATGCTGCTGCCGACGACGCCGAGGAAGAAGATGCAAGAGCCGGGCGGGCGGGCGGCCGCCTGCCTGGCCTTCGACTTCCTAAGGGCAGCGGGCTGAAGCAATGGGGCTTCCCCACCCCCCACCCCCGGTCTCTATTATAGCCGCCCCTCGCTTTAGAGGGACAGCGGCGGCGGCGGCGGCGGTTCCCCTCGGCCGCCCATCCTTGCGCCCGGCGGGCGAGGAAATGGGGCGTGGGGAGGACGAGGCGGGGAGAAAAAGCGGCGGCGGAGGGGAAGAGGAGGAGGAGGGGGCGAGAGAGGTGTGGTGACGGCGGCGCGCGCCGAGCGTTTTGGGGGGGATGCTCGCCTCGCGCTCGCCTCAGCCGCCTCCTCCTCCTCCTCCTCCTCGCGCTCGCCCAGGCTGGCGGGTTGGCTGGCTCCCCCAGCCGCTTGCCCCCCCCCCACACACACACACCCTCCCCTCGCGGACTTCCTGTCGCGAGGACAAAAGGAGTAAGGGGGAGGGGGGGGGAACGAAAGGCCCGATTGAGGGGGAGGGGAGGGGGGGAAAAGAGAGAAAGAGGAAAGGAGACGCTGGAAAAGGTTCCCGCGCGCAGGCGGGGGGGGGAAGCGCGCGAGGACGCGCACGCTCCCCAAAGCGCCCCGCTTCTCTCCTCAAGAAAAGGAGGAGGAGGAGGGCGGGCTGGGCTTAGCAACAAAGAGCGGTAGTGGTGGTGGTACTAGAAGGATGGAGAACAGAGGGGATAGGAACAGAGCAGAGGTGGGTTCCTACCAGTTCGCACCTATTCCCGGTTCGTCAAATCTACCGGTTAGAAGAGGTTCCACCAGTGGACCCGGAAAGCAAGCCACACCTACAGAAGAGGTTCCAAAAATTTTTGAAACCCACCACTGCTACACACACACACATACACAGAGAGAGAGAGAGAGAGAGAGAGATAAATAAATAAGAAAAAAGAAAGAAAAAGAGTGAGAGATGAAAAAAAGAAAAAAGGGACAGAGAGACAAAAGGAAGGGGAGAGAGAGAGAGAGAGAGAGAGAGAGGAAGAAATAAATAAATAAGAAAAAAGAAAGAAAAAGAGTGAGAGATGAAATAAGGGACAGAGAGACAAAAGGAAGGAGAGAGAGAGAGAGGGGGGAAGAAATAATAAATAAGAAAAAAGAAAGAAAAAAGATTGAGAGATGGAAAAAAAAGAAAAAAGGGACAGAGAGACAAAAGGAAGGAGAGAGAGAGAGGAAGAAATAATAAATAAGAAAGAAGAAAAAGAAGAGAGATGAAAAAAGGGACAGAGACAAAGGAGGAGAGAGAGAGAAGAGAATAAATAAAAGAAAGAAAAGAGTGAGAGATAAATAGGGACAGAGAGACAAAGAATGAGAGAGACGAGGGGGAAAATATAAATAAGAAAAGAAAAAAAAGATGGAGATTGAAAAAAAAAGAAAAAGGGACAGAGAGACAAAAGGAAGGAGAGAGAGAGAGAGGAAAAATAATATAAAAATAAGAAAAAGAGAGAGAAAAG